>NC_081189.1:22107265-22269765 GCF_902713425.1 Acipenser ruthenus | reverse complement strand
GTATTTGGCTTCAAGATTCTAGCACAACTAATAAGGCAAAGCAGGTGTTTTAAGCAGCTTTGAACCTGTGATTTTAAAATGTTAGTGTTACATGAGTTTTTAATAAAATGTCCTTGTGGGGAACAAACTCGACACCATCTACAATACGAATATGCTACAAACCGTTTAAGATGCCAACTTCATATTTTCAGTGTTATGAAAACTCCTCTGAGGAAATCTAATGGTGCCTTGCACTTTGACCTGTGACCTATGATGACTGCCATATTGTGGTCATGTAACTTTGGTTTCCAGATAATAAAAGACCTAGTGCCAAATATGCAAATGCCCTGTGTGTGTTCCAAGGGGAGTTGTAGAGATTTTTTTTCCTTTTTTTCCTTTTTGCGAAAAAAAGTTGTGCTTTTGAGTGAGATTCAAAATAGTTGCTGCGTTGGAAAAAATGGGTTTGTGAGTTGTTCTCTCGCAAGTGCTTTTCCCTCAAATTTGGGGGAGGTATCATGAATAATCCCACAAGTTCACCACCACGAGCTAAAATTCAAAAGCTAATTTGCTCGCAAATCACTATGTTGCATGGAAATCTCTTAAGACTGGTTACACTTTCGCAGGGAGTATTTCAGGACAATCTCTGTTTCTAGTTAAAGAGTGAACATGGCTTTTAGACCGCTATATTTGCAAATGCTAACAGAGCAACAGAAAATGAGGAAATATCGCGCAGTACAGACAACGTATAACATTCCTTGACTTGTCTACTGAAGAAGTCCTTAGTCGATTTATACTTGGGTTAAACATAATAACCAATAAACATTTTGGTTTATTTCCAACTCCTACATTTAATTTATCTTTGGTTTATTTTAAACAATACTAATTACCAGTGCTTAATTTGTAAAGAAACAGGTGCCGGGGCACAAGCAAGGACAATAATACCGTTCTTAAGAGGAGCACATTCAAAATCATAACATGTTTACTCGAGAGTATTGTACGTACTAGTGTTAGTCAGGTATTATACATATATATATATATATATTAGTGCCGTGAAAAAGTATTTGCCCTCTGTCTGATTTTCTGCATTTTTGCATATTTTTGACACTGAATGTTATCAGGTCTTCAACCAAAACCTAAAATTAGATAAAAGGGACCCTGAGTGAACAAATAACACAAAAATTTGATACATATTTCATTTATTTATTAAAGAAAGTTATGCAACACCCAATGCCCCTGGTGAAAAAGTAATCGCCCCCTTAGACTCAATAACTGGTTACAGCTTTAGCAGCAATAACTGCAACCAAACGCTTCCTGTAGTTATTGATTAGTCTCTCACAGCGCTGTGGAGGAATTTTGGCCCACTCCTCCATGCAGAACTGCTTCAACTCAATGACATTTGTGGGTTTTCGAGCATGAACTGCTCGTTTCAGGTTCTGCCACAACATCTCAATGGGGTTTAGGTCTGGACTTTGACTAGGCCATTCCAAAACTTTACATTTCTTGTTCTGCGCTTCAGCTTTAGCTCACGGACAGAGCTGCGCTTCAGCTTTAGCTCATGGACAGAGCTGCGCTTCAGCTTTAGCTCATGGACAGAGCTGCGCTTCAGCTTTAGCTCATGGACAGAGCTGCGCTTCAGCTTTAGCTCATGGACAGAGCTGCGCTTCAGCTTTAGCTCATGGACAGAGCTGCGCTTCAGCTTTAGCTCATGGACAGAGCTGCGCTTCAGCTTTAGCTCATGGACAGAGCTGCGCTTCAGCTTTAGCTCACGGACAGAGCTGCGCTTCAGCTTTAGCTCATGGACGGATGGCCTGACATTCTCCTGTAGAATTCTCTGATACAGAGTAGAATTCATAGTTCCTTCAATGATGGCAAGGCGTCCAGGTCCTGATGCAGCAAAGCATCCCCCAACCATGACACTACCACCACCATGCTTGACCGTTGGTATGAGGTTCTTACTGTGGAATGCAGTGTTTGGTTTTTGCCAGACATAACGGGACCCATGTCAGCCAAAAAGTTCCACTTTTGACTCATCTGTCCATAGAACATTGTTCCAGAACTCTTGAGGATCATTCAGGTGCTTTTTGGCAAACTTGAGACGAGCATTCATGTTCTCCTTAGTGAGCAATGGTTTCCGCCTTGCTACTCTGCCATGAATCCCATTTTTGCCCAGTGTCTTTCTGATGGTGGAGTCATGAACACTGACCTTCGCCGAGGCGAGAGAGGCCTGCAGATCCCTGGATGTTGTTCTTTGTGACTTCCTGGTCGATTTTACGCCTTGCTCTTGGAGAGATTTTGGCAGGACTGCCACTCCTGGGAAGATTCACTACTGTCCCAAACTTTCTTCATTTGGACAATATGGCTTTGCCTGTGGTTCGGTGGAGCCCCAGAGCATTAGAAATGGCTTTGTAACCCTTTCCAGACTGATAGGCATCAACAACTTTTTTCCGGAGGTCTTCAGGAATTTATTTTGTTTGTGACATGATGTGCCTCTAGAACATGTGTGCTGACAACTTCACTCTGATGGTAAGGGCCAAAGTTAGTCAGATTTATATTGGGCAGGGCTGGCCCAAATCAGGCCTGGTTGTTAACCAAAGTACTCAAACAGCTGACCCTAATTATCCCTATAATTGGGTTGAGTTAACTAGGTGGGGGGGGGGGGGGGGCAATAACTTTTTCACACCTGAAGATTGCATGTTTGATTACCTTGCACACCAAACAAATGAAAGAAGCACCTAAGTTTGGTGTCATTTTTTCTCTGACTCCCTCTATATACTACTACAACCCACAAAAAACAACTATGTATTTTGCCCGTCCACTTTTTTTGCTCTGTGTATATGCACTATTATTCTATGTTTTGTTAAGGTTTGGCATTTAAACGGTTTAAAATGAAATAAAAAGTGGAAAGACATTCAGATGACTCCAGAAGGCCGACATTGATAAAAATAAAACAAACAAAAAAAACCATACACGCACCCTACACAAACATTGGTTTGACCCATGGTCTTCGATGTAGTAATATCTAGCTATATCTAACATTTTCAGTGCTGTGAATGCAACAGAACCCACAGTTTGTGGAGATTGCAATATATAAATACATTTATAAATAAATAAATAAATACAATTTTGTTTAGGCTAGGTTTGTTTTTATTCTGCATTAATTAAATTCTATTCATTGAAAAAAGGAACCAGACCGTTATTGGTTTTATATATTTTTTTGAATAGGGGACGTTAGCAGGCAATGTTCCTGTGTGGGGGTAGGGGTACAGGCAGGCATGAATGCGTTTAAGTTCAACACTAACCCTAAATAACATGTTGTTCCTGTTGTAAAGCAGTAGTATAATCGGAAGCAGTGGTACTTAAAAATAACAAGCCAGTTGTCACTAGTGAAGTAGGCTACAATATATGTTTTCATTAAAAACTTGTTGTTTTTTTAAATTAATGTTCAGCTTTCATATTGAAGCTTGTTGTGTACTACTCATTCAATCAAACTAATTTGCTTGTATCTTTCAAGACGTTTTTCAAATCAAGTAAGCTTATTTTATTTGTGTATAAAAAAACGACAATAGAGTCGCAGTCCTTCTTTCGCAGCCAGCGTCATCTTTATGGCATGTAATTGGTAAAGTAATGAAATGTCCCTGGCAGTGGACTGTCTCTGTTTAGCGCAAGCAAGAACTTGCAGAATGGATAAAACTGTGTTGAGTGGTAAGAAAACGCATTTGAGAGCAAAACATTTAATGAAATTTTTAACTTTCATAGCTGCAGCGCTGCGATAATTGCAGTTTCTCTGCAGCTCTTTTAGATTTCACTTTTGATTTTACGCAAAACATTTGCAGCGCAAGCAGAGTTGCGAGAAAGATGAGAAAATTCTCAAGACCTTTGAATATTTGCCCCCCTAGTGCTTTGAGATACAGTATTGGCTTCATACTTGGTACGTAAGATTCCCTAGGTAAAATTCAATCTTTTTCACATGAATACAAACCGTTCGATCAGGTTTGCCATGCCTTTACATTATGACAAAGTTTTTGTTTTATTTATAAAATGCCATTTTTGGGGTTCTGGACATGCAATTAGGTTTGACATTAAGGTGTTAATTTATATATATTTTTTTTTTTCCAACTTTACCGGGTTAAGATTAGATTTTAGTGAAATATGTATTTGGTTCATTTAGAACAACATTCTGCTCTGCCTTTTGTACAGGGTTGGAAAATAATTTAGCAGGCAGCATGCAGTGGTTAAATATTTCAGTATTTCAGAAATTATGAATATCATTAACTAGGACAAATCTGCTGTAATTTTTCAGTATGTCAATTGACATTCAGAGCACTCAGGGAGCCAAACAAAGAATCTGTATATTCAATTTGCTATTCTTCATATGAATGAATCAGTGAAATTAGAGATGCATTGGTGAAATACATTGATCACATTAATGACACTAACCTGCTGCTTACTGCTGCTTCCAATGCTGAGGTTGTTAAAATGTAATATGTGGTGAAAAAGAAATTATCTTCGAGAAACACTCAAAATCTATATATTTTTTATTTAATTTGGTAGAAAATGTATTCACCTGTATGAGAAATGGATTCTTCCACTACTCTGCTAGCCTTCCCTGAATGACTCATCCAGGTCCTTTCTTATTGGATAAAACCATTTGCACCCAAGGGATTGCCTTGCAGAGGCTGCAAGGCCCTGCTTCATTCACAGAAACATTGGTATGCGAGCCAGCCATTTCATTCACATAAAAAAACAATATTTTCATTCACATTTTAATGTTGTTCTCTCTGCTGCTTATATGTCATGTCTTACATCTTTTATTGTATGCTTATATATATATTTCTTCCTTTCTGCTATATAAGGTCTGATCGTGCTATTTGTAGTCAGGCAAGCTTTTGACAAGATAATATAAAATACTGCAGTGCGAAAGCTGAGGCAGGATTAGTGAGCTCTTATGAATGACTGTCGATCACCAGAGACCCTTTCCTCTGGAAATTTTCATTAATCGTGGGATCTAAATATAGACTGTATAATGTCCTATGAAATTATAATTTGTTTTCTATTTTAAGCATGTGTGTTCATTGGGCTTTTTTTGTGTTTGTGTGTTGTTGTTTTTTTGTTCAGCAGGATAATTAAATGCTGGAGTTTTTTTTTTAAACACATGAATTAAAGAAATGAGCTTCTGTTTTTTGTTTTGTTACTGAAAATGGCTGTAAATATTGACTTTGGAATATAACGGGAAGCAGTTACATGAAACATACAGTATTACTGGTAATTTAAAATAAATGAAGAGAAACTAGATCAGTGGCTATTTAATCTAAATGACTCCTAATAACATCAGTAGGCATTCATTTAGATTCACTGAGCTCAAATTATGACTCCTAAAATACATTTACGGTATTAACAAGTGTAAATTATTCTGCCAATGGGAAGTCGTCATGAAATAAAAATAACCCAATAAATGTTTTTATTTGCAGCTCAGCAATGTGCTCAATGTTCCCTTTACCTTGCAGAAAAACAGTAAACCAGCTTATTGAGCATGTGTGTGTGTGTGTTTGTTTTTGTTTTTTTTAAATATAGTTATTCAAAATGTATAAAATTAACAATAGATATGGTTCAGTTTTTGTAGGAGCATATTTCACTATTACTTGGCCATGCAATCTAACACATTGTTAAAAAAAATATAGATTTTTTTTGTATAAAATGATACCGTAAAAGATTACTGTTTTATATAGATTATACTGTTTTAGATATATTTTTTCCAGCCTCTGGTTTATCATGTCATTTAATCCTTCAGGGCATATGCAGGGATTTAAGCATCTATATCACAGCTGTGTGGTGCAGTGCAAAAGATGTTCACAGGCAGCTGGATCTGCAAGACAGAATTGCACTGTAATGTAAAAGCAAGCAAATGGAATAATTCTGATGAAAAATAATTTGCTGATGATTAGAGCTTTTTTACTTTCTGTGAAAAAAAAGCATTCCTGCAGTAAAAAGGAAATATCAGTCCTGGAAGATTGGAAAGGAAAATTTGAGAATTGATTGGTTCTAGTGTGCTGTAAGTGGGTGGATTTTTTTTTTTTTTTTGCTACAGGAAGTGATTTGCAGTGTTCAGTGAGCCTTTTGTTGAAAAGGGTCTTCTCAGTTGTGTGACTCATGCTTTAGCTGTGAGCGGCTTGGCAGCTCTAGCAGGACCAGAGATCTCTGTCACAGAATACTGTTCTACATTTCCGTCTGGACACCAGCCGTGGAAGCATCCTTGCTGTTTTTTTACATTTCTTTTTCTCCCTTTCTCTTTTTTTTGTGGATTCTCTTTTTCCTTTTCTTTTGTGTCGCCTCTTTGAATTTCATCCGTGGTTCTACAAAAAGTCACCTCCCAGTGCTTGCTGCTGATGTGAGGCATCTGCTATGTTAGAGCAGCCGCTCTGTAGGTTGGCATCGGATCTGCCAGTACATATGCAGGAAACCTGATAGAAGGGCATGCTTCACCGTACCAAATACAACCGCTTCAGGAATGAGTCAGTGACATCCGTTGATGAGCTTCTCCACAGTCTTTCCATGAAGACTAAGGTCTCAGCTGCCCCCGAGACCTCCGCTGCACCCCCCTACCCGACCTCGGCTGAGGTTCTACATGCCGACCAGGAGGATGCACCCACCACCCTCTGCACCCTCATCCACAAAGTGTCCCACTTGAAATTCTCCGGCACAGGCAGCCTTTCGGGCATCAAAAACCTCTCCTCTGCAGTGAAAGACCTTGCTGTCTCCAAGCTGCAAGGCAGCTCAAGTACTCCGAGCACAACAGCAGGTGCTGTAGACAACACATGTAACCCTGCCTCTACCCCTCTGTGTTCACAGCAGGACCTGAGCAAAATGAGCACGGGGAAAAAGACCAAGTTAGAGGAAATGCACCTGGGAGGCGAAGATTGGAATCAGAGTGGCAGTGTTGTCAATAAACCCTCCAGAGGATGGCTGCACTCGAATGAGAAGATCCTAGGACCTGGCGTGACGTACATTGTAAAGGTTGGTCTGTTTCTGTTCTGTTCTGTTCTGTTCCATTCTCTCTTTTCCCCCCCAATGAAAATGGTTTCATTATTATAAAAATCAAAAGGGGACTAAGGCTGCATGCCCTTTGTTGTTAAAAAATGGCATTTAAATAATTTAGGAAGCTGAGGGGGTCAACAATAGAACATGGGTTCAGTCTAGTCTGCCTGTTTTGGGGAAAATAAATACTTAACCCTTTAATTTCTGTTCATCATTCATTCTGCTTCTTGCATTCAGGAATATTTTACACACACACACACACATATATATTTATATATATATATATATATATATATATATATATATATATATATATATATATATATATATATATATATATATATATATATATTAAAAAAAATATATATATATATATATATTATATATAATATATATATTATATATAATATATAATTTTATTTTTTTTTTACTTTTTTTTTTTACATTTCCCATGTATATTGTTCCATGGAAATATGACCATGGACAGCAGATACCTATGTACTGCAGATGTATATGGTATCAATATTTCCTTTCACTAGCTGGGGGCCCCCTTTTTCACACAGAAGAGGCAATAGAAAAAAAGAAAAATATACAACATTTTCTTTGCTCCATTAATCGTTTTGTAAGAACTCTGAATATTTTGCTTGATATTTATAATACATCTTTATGCATAGATAGATTTAAGCTGTATATAATGTTATTTATCTGACTACCTTCCTATTTCTAAGAAAATGCAGAGAGAAAGATCCCAGATGTGGCGGGTCTGTATTTTCACTGAAGTTGAAATTTTTCAAGACAATATACAGTACACTTTAATATCTATCACGCCTATGAAAACACAATGTTATTAAATATATAAACAAAGAATAACTTATTGTGAGCTTAGAATTACAAAATGTGAAGAACTGTATCTTAAGAATTTTAAAAAGTCTGTTGCTGTGCTACTGTATTAAGCACCATGTAGCCATTCGCTTTCCTGTTTCAGTAATATACAGCGTTTTGTTATCATGTTGTCTGTTTAAAAATAGCTCTTATTTTTAAAGGGGACATTTATTTTGTGACTGAATTGGACATTTCATATAAACATAATGAAGAAATAGTATCTTGGCTTAAACGGTGAATCGCAACATTTTTCAGCTCCAGGACAATGTGAAATAAATGATCAATGGCAGCGGACATCCTAATTCACATGCTTTGTTTATCTGAATAATACAAATGTAAGTGAGTCTGCAGTATTGCTTAATAGCCTACAGTTTGTAAAATGCTTACATTTGCACATTTATTTTCTTTCAATTACATTTCCAACACACAAAAGCAAACCACTCATTTTTAAATGTAAATTACAAATGCTCAGATAAAGCTAGGTTCTCATCCTGTCAGAGCTCGTCTTCCTTAACAACCTACATTTTCAATGGCAACCCTTACATAAAGAAAGGCAGTGCCTCGAGTATAGTTCCCACACCATTAAACACAGTTACTGTAGCGCCAGAGCTACAGTGCATTTGAAGCATCCAGTCAATACATTGAATATGTACTATATTGCAGAAAAGCATTTCTGAGATACCTTGCAGCTGTATGTTGAGTTCAGTGCGTGATTCGCTTCCAGCGTTTTTAATTAGTGCCATGTGCCTTGCCATATACTCTGTGCACCATTAGTTAAATGAGACAAATGGTAATTGACAGTCACTACAGCCATTTGTCATGAGCATTGTACAATTGTGTGTATGTGAAGCTGAGTTTGTACAATCAACGCTAGATTATTATTTTTTTATTTGCACATAGTTTAGTACATTATCTGTTGTATCTTGTTAACTATGCTGTTTTTTTTTATTACGGTACCAATATGCATTTATTTGGTTTTAATATAAATATTTTGTGTAAGTGATGAAAAAGGCATTCCAGACCATGTACTTTTTTTTTATTCTTCACTTCAACAAATAGTGCTTTTCTATTTAATGTACTGTAGTCACACTGCGGCTGTTGTGAAACACTGTAATAACTACATGCCATCTTGGGCACAGCAGCATCACAAACTGATGGCCGATTTAGGATTTTATTTTTTTCTGCTAGTTTTTATTTTACTGTAAAGAATTGGAACTATGTTTGAGCTATGTCATACAGGATACATTCGTCTGTATAATGTTTTTCAAATCAAAAGCATAATACTTCCTTATTTTATTTTAACATGTGTAATGTATTCTGTATGTTAAACATTTTAGATCAACAGTAGATTATATATGCATCTTAAAATTACATGTATTTATGTGTGCTCATTTTGTTACAGTACATGTCGCTTAAAATATTAATTAGATGAATCATGGTGATCTAATATAAAATCGGGTTGATAAAATAACACTTGTCTTTTCACAGGAGCTAAGAACACTACCAGAAATATATGTTGTTCTGTTATTTATTTTAATAACCGCCATTTTCATTAGCACAACCGAGTAATTCTGCAAACAAAGCTAAGGTCGTAACAATATAAGTGATTTATTTGAAAAATAATTTGTGTAACCTATACTGTAGTTCATTTACCTTGTCAATAACCTTAATGTAGGAATTTAGCACCTGTTCAGTCAGCATTGTTCTGTGTTTCTGAGCACTGACGCTAAATTTCAGTGAAACTGGGGTAAGGCAAATGATTAAAAAAATTAACATTACATATAACGAGAAAACATAGGCTACATCTATATTGTCTTAATACTACATTTATTATCTGCTTAATTTCCTATTAACTGTGTTATGTATGATTGTTGAGAGATTCATAGGAATATCTGCCATTGCTGTCTGTTGGATCAAATAATATTTGACAAACAGTATTTGTTTTTCTCTGTCACAATTTCCTTTGGTGTTCCTCAGGGTTTTATACAAGACCCTTTTGTCGGTTACATGTTACTCTTGGGTTAAATTATTTGCCTTCATAAAGAAGGTTTCCAGGTCAGTGCTGGAGACTCCCAATGCTATAGGCTTGTTCTGATAAGTATGCTTTTTTGGTTCTTGGCACCGCTTAATAAATATCCCTCCTTTTAACACGGCTCTTGGAAGACATGAGATCAGCTAAATAGCTGGTCTGAAATTTGGATTTTATTATTATTATTATTATTATTATTATTATTATTATTATTATTATTATTATTATTATTATTATTATTATTATTATTATTATTTATATTTATATCAAGATATTATTTCTAAGGCCCGGTTCACAGTATTACCAAGGTTTATTTTATTGTATTTTGCTTGTCTTGAAATTGTCTTTCTATGTGTGATCCATGCCGTTGTCATTATTGCATTACCTTATTTGCTGGTTCTACTACAAATGTGTTAGTCAGCCCATCTTCAGTACATTGAAAATCAAGCTGCTCGAGTTTTAACTAAAACAAAGCATGCAGTCAGATTTGCTCAGTTCTACCTGTGTTACGTTGGCTGCCAGGGAGTTTCAGGAAAACTATGTTTTTGGCTGACGTAATTGTGTTTTGCTTTTTTTGTTTTTTGGCTTGCATGCCAAACCACTCTTTATGATAATATTATGAAGCAGGTGGAGTTAGCAGTTGAAAGTTCACTGAAACGTGTGATTTCTCTTTTTTTTGTGTACTTCAGCACAAAATCTTGAGCTGCTTGTGCTGCACTAAAATAAAATAAATAGCATCACACATTTTTAACTCTGTGCATTTGATTTTTATGAACAAAGGATTTATTTATTTTTTTATTTTTTTAAGTGTGAGAATAAAAGCACAGGTAGTTTTTTTGGCAAGCTGAGTAGGCTAGCAGGTATTATAATGCTTAATGAAAGGAAAGCATGAAAAGCAGACCTTAGACCCAGAAGTTATTATAAAAGTGTACCACAGTAAAAGTGTAATAAAGCATAGCTAAGCATTGTAAAGCCCAGAATAACCACTGATAATGAAATTATCAGTGGTTATTTTACATACAGGTAAAATTCTATTCACAGGTACATTGAAAGCACTATATGCATAAAATAACTTAATTTTGCAAAGCTACCAGGCTATAGTGCATTAGGGCTAAAATTCTGAAGTCATCTTTCAAAAAATTCCATTAAGGCTAGACAGCTTTTGGGTCTGATTTCAGGAAATATTTAAAGATTTACAGTAGCTGAACTGGTGAATACTATATTGATGTTTGCCTCCAGTGTTCACAATTTGTATAAAACATTGATGTTGTCTCTAATATACGTTGCATAAAAATTTAATAACGATTCTCCATGTGCACAAGTTGCATGCACAGTGAACATACTGTAATTATGTAAAGTAATTACTTCACTACATATAGTACAGCTTCACAATGGTGGGAGAAAGAAACAGGTTACAGATTAATACCAAACCACTACTCTAAAACAACCCCTCCAAAAAAGTATTTAACTTCTATTAAAAATGAAGTTCTCATACTGTACAGAGCATGTACTACTGCATAAACAGTAGCATTCCTCAAACCCTCGCACAGTATAAACAGTGCAAGTAACATGGAAGGAAAAAATAACCGCATACATGTTATTGAAAGAACAATTGATTTTTTTGTTCTGGTTACTGAAAAATACTGCACTCATCTGTGAAGGATAAAGGTAGTTGTATGTGTTATGCCTTTTTATCCATTTAGCTTTCACAGCTTTAACAATAACACAGCACAAAGCAACCTGTTTTTTTTAAAAAGGTGGATATATTTAAACTTATATGATATTTTTGATTCTCCTGAATTACTGTTTTTAGTTATACATACGTTTATTATTATTATTATTATTATTATTATTATTATTATTATTATTATTATTATTATATTGTATTATTATTATTATGTTGTCACTGCAGTGTTGATTTTTGGTTTTTAAATGTACTCACGTATCAGTCTGCTTTGCATTTTATATTTGAACTTTGTCATACACTTTACATAAAGACACAAAAATGTGATGCTTTTTTGTTATCTGAAATGTAGGTAAAATTATGAATGGTCCTTTTGCACCGACATCTTCCTCTTGTCATGTCAGCATGTTGTATTTTCTCTGTTGCCATTTCTAGTCACTGCTTAGTCACATTCACTGAGGCGGCTCTTTTTTCTCTGGCTATGTAAACTATTAAATCACCTCCCTCAAGACAGCATACTATAATATCTACAGTAGGTAAAGTTGAAAATAAATAAAGCTTAAAATGATTCAAGTTTGTTAAAGAAGCTTACAGCAATCAAGTTCATCAAACATGTGTGTTTTGGACTTGGATAAACAACAGGTTAGCCAGCAAAGCTTTAAGAGCCCACACAATTTCAGAACAGTGGTATTTTAGTTTTGCAAAACCAAACTCAGCGTGACTCCATTTCCACATTTCACTTAATCCTTCTGGTCAGTAAGGGCCTAACAATAAAATATACATGGAGGCACGTGCCCTCCGTTTATGGTATCAGTTTGTATTTCGTAAAAACCCTCTTCCCAACTAATAGGGGATTACATGGGTTTTATTTTTTGCATGTTACATTCATGGTTAACCTTAAATGCTTAAAGCACTGTAGCTGAAATTCATTCCTTTGTGTATATAATGTAAACAAAATGGCATACCAACAGTATTCAGACATTTGCTTTATTTATTATAACTGAATTGTCAATTGTAAGTATATTTTAGGTAATTACGTAAAAAGGTATTGTAAAATGCAGCAGGATTAACATATTTCTTTTCTTGCAGTATTTGGGATGTATAGAAGTTTTACGCTCAATGAGATCGCTAGACTTTAACACAAGAACACAAATTACAAGGTAAGTCCCAATTTAAATGATACCTTTTGATCATCATCATCTCAGAGTATGTATTATAATGCAGTGTTACCCTATTTTTGTAATTCATAAAATGTTCAGAAGAAGGCAAACAAATCTGTTTTCATTTAAATATCACTGAAAGAGTAATTTCTCCTTAAAGTGGTTCTAGCTAAGGAAATAATAAATCTCCTGTGCACTTCTCCAGTTTCATTTCAGTCATTGTGTAGTTAAGTTTGCAGTTGCATTAGCAATGGAGTTATCTTGTAAATAAAAAATAAATATGGGTGAACTTGGTTGTATTTGAAGCTTAGCGTGGTTGCTGAAAAGCTCATGCTCACACTTATTCATGGCACATGAAAGTACTGTGTCTAGCTGTAACATGCCAGTATGCCTGCTTTGCTATTCTCTGCTGGTGGAACAATTGAAGTCTAATAAGCTTCCTTAACAGTCTTCCAAGGTTGTTAAGAGCAGAAGTTCACAATGAACAGTAGAAAAGTAAACATAACACTAAAGCAAAATAATGTTTAAAAGGTTAGCAAGTACACCTTTAACCTGGGTTATACATGATAGTAACTAACTGAAATTTTGGATTACATGTTTATGAGTGATTTTACTGTTTTAGAGAAAACACTTAGGGCTAGATGTACTAAAGTGTTGCGCCTGTCGCGATAGTCGCAAACCAGTTCCAAACTAATCGGAAGTCTATGGTGAAATGTACTAAACATGTGCAATGCTGTTAGTGACTTTTTAGGGAATGCTTTGCGGCAACAGTTTTTCTTTGCGGTTCAACCTTGTATGGGCATTGTGCATATATTAGTAAAAATAGGGTGGAGGAGTGCAAAACAGTCACAGTTGTTGCTGGCATTTCCCAGTACACTTTCTTGTGCATTTTTGAGGCGAACACCCAAGTACCTAATTTTCACTAAAGGCAGGGTGTACTTGCAAGCCTTGAAAACAAATTTCTATGACATTTCTGGTTTTCCCAGCGTGCTGGGAGCAGTGGACTGCACACATGTGCTGCAACCTGCTCCGGCTCCAGCTCATTCTGAGCATCTGTATAGGGCCATGATCTGTTTTGTGTTAATTGTCTAGGCTACTAAGAAGGCCAAGTTAATAATAATAATAATAATAATAATAATAATAATAATAATAATATTATTATTATTTATTTCTTAGCAGACGCCCTTATCCAGGGCGACTTACAATTGTTACAACATATCACATTATTTTTTTACATACAATTACCCATTTATACAGTTGGGTTTTTACTGGAGCAATCTTGGTAAAGTACCTTGCTCAAGGGTACAGCAGCAGTGTCCCCTACCAGGGATTGAACCCACGACCCTCCGGTCAAGAATCCAGAGCCCTAACCACTACTCCACACTCCAATCATTTAATTTCAATTAAATATAATCTTTTATTTGCATTGTGCACCAATGTGTACAATGCAGCAGCATGGTTTATTTTGTGTTTCCAGTATCCTACAGGCTAAAGTAAAAAGGAAGTGTGCTAGGTATTCATTTAATTTTACTACTGTACTGTATAGGCCTACTGTACAGATGTACTGTATATTTTTACATAATGTAATGTATAGCCTACCCAAAACACATTTGTGTTATTTCAAAATTTTAAAATGTATTTAAAATGCATTGAGCACTATAAATGTATGTGTGTCAGACAAACATGTCTGGTTTAGCGAGGGGCTATTGTATGATGCCCCACCAGGTAAAATGAAGATGGAACAGAATGCGTTGTACAGATGAAGTTTACATGTAACTAAAATAATGTGATTTTGATTCTTGCACCCTTGTGTGTATAGACGTTATCCTTCAGGCACCCTCTGCTGCAGCAAACCCAACTCATCTTCCACTATTTATTTGAACAGTGTTGCAATGCTAGTGATCGCGCAGCAAAGAAGACGCACCAAATATTTAATATTTAAATTAGTATATTGCAGCTCTTTTCTTTATTAATGAACAGAACAACAAACAAACAAACAAACAAACAAACAAACAAACAGGGCACAAGGGCCAAAATAAAGAGTTAATTATAAAACCAACAAGGATACAATATAAACACTTACAGAAGTCAGGCTGGGCGCCTCCTTCACTGACTTCTCTTCTCTTAACACCACATCCAGCAAGGGGTTTCTCTCTCTTTGTATACATGTGGCCATTCCCAATTAGCACAATTACCTAATTGGAGAATGGCCACATTCCACCTGTGATTATTGGCAGGGATGGATGTAACACCTTAATGGTTAATTCCCTGTGCCAGCATTTTTACTGTATTTCACTAATCTGTCAAGAAAATAATTAGTATAAAAAGGTATATTATGAATTCTGATTTTACATGTTTTCCAGTGAAGCTATTAGTCGGGTCTGTGAAGCTGTCCCAGGTGCCAAAGGAGCATTTCGTAAAAAAAAGGTATGCTGCTTTTCTTTTGACACTAATCTAATCTAAAATATAATTTACAGTAAATGTACTTGATGTACTGCATTTTGCCAGTATTTTTGTGTAAATGGTAATATAGTGGGATAGAAGTTATTTGCCTTATTATAACAGTGCTTTTTGTTGAACAACAGTTACATTTGGGGTATGCTGCAGTACTGTATGTAGTTTAACAGAATAAACATACAGTGGCTCTCAAAAGTATTCACCCCCCTTGGATTTTTCCACATTTTATTGTGTTACAACATGGAATCAAAATGGATTTAATTAGGAGTTTTTGCCACTGATCAACACAAAAAAGTCCATAATGTCAAAGTGAAAAATAAAATCTACAAATTGTTCTAAATTAATTACAAATAGAAAATAGAAAATAATTGATTTGCATAAGTATTCACCCCCTTTGCTATGACACACCTAAATAAGCTCTGGTGCAACCAATTGTCTTTAGAAGTCACATAATTAGTTGAATGGAGTCTACCTGTGTGCAATTAAGGTGTTTCACATGATTTCAGGTTAAATACACCTGTCTCTGGGAGGTCCCATAGTTGGTTAGTACATTTCCTAACAAAAACTACATCATGAAGACGAAGGAACATTCAAAGCAAATCCGGAATAAGGTTCTTCAAAAGCACCAATCAGGGGTAGGATATAAGAACATTTCCAAGGCATTGACTATCCCCCGGAGCACAGTAAAGTCCATTATTAAGAAATGGAGAGAATATGGCACAACTGTGAATCTGTCTAGAACAGGCCGTCCTCAAAAACTGAGTATCCGGACGAGAAGGGCACTAGTCAGGGAGGCCACCAAGAGGCCTATGGCAACTCTAAAGGAGTTACAGTCTTCCATGGCTGAGCTGGGAGACACTGCATACGGCAACAATAGCCCGGGTGCTTCACAAAACTGGCCTTTATGGGATAGTGGCAAAAAGAAAGCCATTGTTGAAAAAAACTCACAACAAATCTCGGCTTGAGTTTGCCAGAAGGCATGTGGGAGACTCAGACCAAGTGGAAGAAGATTCTATGGTCTGAGACCAAAATAGAGCTTTATGGCCTCAATGCTAAGCGCTATGTTTGGCGCAAGCCTAACACCGCACATCATCCTGAGAATACCATCCCTACCGAGAAGCATGGTGGTGGCAGCATCATGCTATGGGGATGCTTCTCTGCGTCAAGGCCTGGAAAGCTCGTGAAGATAGAGGGCAAAATGGATGCAGCAAAGTACAGAGAAATCCTGGAGGAAAACCTGCTGAAGTCTGCAAGAGACCTGGGACTTGGGAGAAGATTCATCTTCCAGCAGGACAATGACCCCAAACACACAGCCAAAGCCACACTGGAGTGGCTTAAAAACAAAAAGGTCAATGTCCTGGACTGGCCCAGTCAAAGCCCGGACCTCAATCCAATTGAGAATATGTGGAAAGAGTTGAAAATTGCTGTTCACCAAAGGTTGACGGAGCTTGAGCAATTTTGCAAAGAAGAATGGGCAAAAATTGCAGTGTCCAGATGTGCAAAGCTGGTGAATACTTATGCAATCAATTATTTTCTGTTTTGTATTTGTAATTAATTTAGAACAATTTGTAGATTTTATTTTTCAATTTGACATTATGGACTTTTTTTGTGTTGATCAGTGGCAAAAACTCCTAATTAAATCCATTTTGATTCCATGTTGTAACACAATAAAATGTGGAAAAGTCCAAGGGTGGTGTATACTTTTGAAAGCCACTGTACATGCGTTGTCCCTCAGCTATTGTCATGGAAGTCGTCACATTTTTTACGTTCAATACTAAACTTTAACCACTTGAACTGAACAATATTTGGTGTAAACGAATTAGAAGATTTGAAACAATAAAAAACAAGAGGATGCAGTAGTTTTAGTTATCTGTAAAAAAAATGCAAGATGTTGCTGTGCTATATTAACTTTAAACATGACGCTTTTAAATATTACATTTTACACTATAGCCACCAAGTAAAGCTCTGTCAAGCATTCTGGGAAAGAGCAACCTTCAGTTTGCAGGGATGAGCATCACTCTGAACATCTCCACCAGTAGCCTGAACTTGATGACGCCAGACTCTAAACAGGTGGGATTCACTTGCTCTATTTTCTGTAAGGATTTATTTTGTCATTGTTTTTACACCCAAATTCAATATTTAGACATGCTTAACCACTTAAGAAATTAGCAAGTTATCTCAATAAATTTATGAAAACTGGTTTATGTGAACAAAAAACATGTCTGCCCCTTCTGTTGTTCTCTTTCCAGTGAGCCACGAACAAAATTGTAGTCATAGCAATCAAAATAGATCTCAGTCCTTGAATAGTGTGTGCAGCAGGGTGCTGCCTATCCGTATCTGTACATAGATCTAACAACATTATTTAATTTTTCCAATACACTGTATATTCAAAGGTTTCACATTTCCCTATATAAAAATATGCACACTTAATTGGAAAGGTGTATTTGATTATTTTTATATATATATATATATATATATATATATATATATATATATATATATATATATATATATATATATATAAATATATATATAATTTTTTTTTTTTTTAATTAACAGATATTTATTTATCGCTCCTTGCAGATATTTCATTACTGCACTTCCGCCCCATGAGTCATAGGAAAAGCAGTGACTGATTTCTAAGAAGAGAGGCTAAAGTGTTGAGCTTCTGGGGGTTTGTATTCTTGTAAACCTCACAGAACTAACTCTTGCTTTTCCAATGACTTGCTTGTGAATTAGTCATTTAGTAGACGCTTTTATCCAAAATGACTTACACAGACTGGGGGTGAACAATTTTACAATAGTACCTCGGTTTTACGTCTCATCTGAAGTACGGTTTTAAATCTTATCCGAATGTTTTCAATGTCTCCTTTTTCCTCTTTCATATTACC
Source organism: Acipenser ruthenus (assembly GCF_902713425.1). Classification (NCBI taxonomy): domain Eukaryota; kingdom Metazoa; phylum Chordata; class Actinopteri; order Acipenseriformes; family Acipenseridae; genus Acipenser; species Acipenser ruthenus. The sequence goes on along the minus strand of NC_081189.1, from coordinate 22,251,651 downwards.
TTCTGAAGTAGAGCATGCAGCTACGAGATATCTGCAATGAGCAAAAATGTTATGCATTAATAGCTTTGGAACAAATGTCAAAAATCAAACATGCTTTTTACTATAATATTAGCATCATTTATACAGGACAAACATTTTATTTACATGATGGTTATACATAACTGTACTGGTCTACTGAAATTATTTTAACAGATTTATGTCCTTTTAATAAGATTTGATTGCTGTTGAAAAAAACGTATTTGTATTTAAGTGACACAATACAAATGTTAATTTCACATGTGATGTCCACAAATAACAAATTCAACCCCTATTGGGATCTTGTGAGTCATTTAGCATCCCTGATTCATGTAAATGTCTACACTACTCAATTAGTGTACATGGAGAACCCTCTATATATTTTGTGCTTGAATAATCACCAAAGATTAATTGTTCAAATAAAAAAAACTAAATAAAACCTAAAGAGACTTTGAATAACATACAAACACGCTTTCATTGATTTGACGTGGAAATCTAATTATTTATGTAACTTTATATAGTGTGCCATGGGCCCACACAGATCTCACATTCTGCAGTTCCTGCATGTTGGCACCTACATTTCCTAAAGGAGGATTATTTCAAAACATATCGAACTTGGGGCATCCTAATCAGCCTTGCACTCTGGGGTATCTAGAATTCACTGCATGGAATTGTTCTGTATACTTTAGCTTTGTTCAGCGACAATAGGTGTAAGTTTAGGGCACTGTGGATTTCTACGGGTTAAGGGTAAGGGTTGTAAAAATGCAACAGTTTAATACAGAGCTGTACAACAGTTTAATACATAGTTTCATGTTGGATGATTGACATGCCTGGGTGTGTTTTCTATAGGCTCTTTACTGCAAAGTAATACTTGTGATTGATGCTTCATGTTTATGGTTTTGATCCAAACAGATTATAGCAAATCACCATATGCAGTCCATTTCCTTCGCATCTGGTGGTGATCCGGTAAGACATTACCTTAAACTGTATGTTTGTCTTGAGTATGAATGGAGGCAGCCCAGGTCTATAGATGTATATCTTATCCAGTTAAAAACAACAGCTCCTCTCTCTTGTTCAGTGAGCTACAATTGACTGTGATAAAACTCCTTCGCTTTTGAGCTGATGACAGACAGCCACAAATTCTGAAATGGGATTTGGCCTGGTGTCCTGGTAGCCTTTTTCATTTCATAAATTCTACATCTTCTACATCTGACAATTGTCAGACATACACATTTTGATTGATAGATAGATGGTGATTGATGTACAGTGCCTTGCATGAGTATTCACCCCCCTTGGACTTTTCCACATTTTGTAGTGTTACAACCTGGAATTAAAATGGATTTAATTAGGATTTTTTGTCACTGATCTACACAAAATAGTCCATAATGTCGAAGTGGGGAAAAATTCTACATATTTTTCAAAATTATTTACAAATAAAAAACTGAAAAGTCTTGATTTGCATAAGTACTCACCCCTTTTGCTGTGACATCCCTAAATAAGCTCTGGTGCAACCAATTGTTTTCAGAAGTCACATAATTAGTTGAATGGAGTCCACCTGTGTGCAATTAAGGTGTCACATGATCTCAGATTAAATGTTTCTGGAAGGCCCCAGAGTTTGTTAGAGAGCATATCTAAACAAACAGCATCATGAAGACCAAGGAGCTATCAAAACAAGTCCGGGATAAAGTTCTGGAGAAGCACCAATCAGGGTTGGGTTATAAAAAAATATCCCAAACTTTCAACATCCCCCGGAGCACAGTTAAATCCATTATTAAAAAATGGAAAGAATATGGCACAACCACGACTCTGCCTAGAGAAGGCCGTCCACCAAAACTCAGTGACCAGGTAAGGAGGGCATTAGTCAGAGAAGCAACCAAGAGGCCAATGGTATCTCTGAAGGAGCTGGAGAGATCCACAGCTGAGATGGGAGAAACCGTCCATGGGACAACTATAACCCGGACGCTCCACAAAGCTGGGCTTTATGGAAGAGTGGCGAGAAGAAAGCCATTGCTGAAAAAAACCCATATCAAATCCTGTTTGGATTTTGCCAAAAGACATGTGGGAGACACAGCAAACGTGGAAAAAGGTTCTCTGGTCTGATGAGAGCAAAATTGAACTTTTTGGCCTTAGCACAAAAAGCTATGTGTGGCGCAAAGCCAACACTGCTCATCACCCTGAAAACACCATCCCCACGGTGAAGCATGGTGGTGGCAGCATCATGTTATGGGGATGCTTTTCATCGTCAGGGACTGGGAAACTGGTCAGGATTGAGGGCAAGATGGATGGAGCCAAATACAGGGAAATTCTAGAGGAAAACCTGTTTCAGTCTGCAAGAGACCTGGGATTGGGGCGGAGGTTCACCTTCCAGCAGGACAATGACCCTAAACACACAGCCAAAGCTACACTGGAGTGGTTTAAAAACAAGAACCTGAATGTCTTAGAATGTCCCAGTCAAAGCCCAGACCTCAATCCGATTGAGAATCTGTGGCAAGACTTGAAAATTGGCGTCCACCAACGGTCCCCATCCAACTTGACAGAGCTTGAGCAATTTATACATATATACCTATGCTACTTTGTGTTGTAGATTGCATACTTTTCTATCTACACTTACTAATGGGCCATTCCGTGACAAATCACCCAACCAGTTACAACCTACCATCTCTGATTTACACCATATGGGTATTTACTTAACATATGGGTATTTACTTGCTAAAGACCCAAATCCTGAATATGATATGCCAAAGCTGCTGTCTGAGCCAGTGACGCAGTCATGGCCTGCCCTCGAGGGCACAACAAGACTGCGCTCACAAATCTCATCGCCATTTTTCCATTCAAGACTGACCTGATCGGAGAGCCTTGTTCAGATAAGTACATTGTTGCTTCTGTCTGTATATATTTTGCATTTGTTGTGTTTTTACACAAATTATATGTGATATTTAAACTAATCATTGTAATAGTTTTACTAATTACGTGTATTGTGTGCACTACAGCCAGTTGCTTGTTACGTCCCGCTGCAGCCTTGTGCCCCGCGTGAAGCCAGCGGCTTGAGTCACTCCTTCCCAGGGATCCAGCAACATAAGTCGACAGACTTTGTGCTCTCCTCCCAGGCTGCATAGCTCCAGCTGGAGCTTATTTTAATTCTCGTTTTTGCTTTTTAGCACCATACAAGACATTTTATATTATTTATGTAATTATTTAATTACTGATTTTTGTTGAGAAAGTATTTTCTTTTTGTGTGTTTTTTCTGTTCTTTTACAGATTCTACACACAGGCCAGTACCATACCCGTACCAATTCGGTGCTTAAGTCACTGACCCGGGACTGTACTGTACCGACCCATTGCTAAAGTCACAGAACCGACCCGGGATCGATCCGGTGCTACAGTCAACGAACCGGTACCTACACTGTCCAAAAGCCACTGAACCAGGCTGGTGTCAACCAGGTTCAGAACCAGTACCGCACTGATCCTGAACCAGTACCGACCCAGTGTTAAATACACCAAACCGGTAACGAACCAACCTGGTACCTTGCAGGTACCGATCTGGTTCTAACCCGCAACCGAGGTGCTCAAGTCACTGGTCAGGTACCAAACCGGTCCCACTCGTGTCTTGACCTGCCCGATCGGTATCTATAAGCAGTTTGAGGCAACAACTGTACAACAGTATATGTACACTGCATTGCTTGCTTCTTGCATCATACCCGGGTTCTATCCCTGTGAGACATGCAAAGCCTATTGAGGATAAGCACGGCATGTGCTCTTCCAGAGCATGCCAAGGAGGTATTGGCTAATTACAGCTTCTGCGAGTTTTGTGCCCCTATTTCCAAGTGCACGCTTGAGAAGTGGCTATCCCGCAGCTCTACAGAGCACTCTGCATCCCTTACTCCTGCTCAGCGCTCTTCCCTATCGCCCTCTCGTAGAGAGGTGTCTGCGTACTGCTTAACTAGAACCTGCTCCGTGTGTCAATGTCAGTGGTCAGTTTGAACTCGCGGTGGATGAGATGCTGCAGCAGCACTCGCACTGCACGTGGGAATCCACTAAGGAGCTGGCTCGCCTGCTTCTCAAGCGACCGCCTCCAGTACGTAAACCAGCGGCAAACTTGCGCCCCAGGCCCCAACAGCCTCAAAGACCAGCAATGTTCAGAACCGGCCCGCAACTGCTCGACTTGGAGTGCAAAACCTTGATTAACATCATTACTATGATAGCAGAGCTATTAACATCTCCATGTCACATAAAAGTAATTGTTCATCTGGAATAAAAGGTGCTGACTTTTTTCCCCACTATGATGATGTTTTATTCATTTACTTATGTCATCTGATTCAAATTAAATGTTTGTTACCTGAAGATACAGTATATTCAGGTTTCCTGGGGGGGGGGGGGCAGTTTAGGTTTAGATTTTTTCAATTGGTAGATTGTTTAGATTGATAATTGAGATTTGTTGTTTTCAAAGGCCAAAAACTTTAAGGTGTAACTTCCATTTGGTTTCTTTTAAATTTATCTTTTTGGATTTGCCATGCGATTTCTAATAAAATGACACCTCCCACAAGTCCGCAGCACAAACCATTTTTTAGTTAAAGGTTGGTTAACATTAAAGGGGGTACCCATCAACCACTTTTGACCCCTTAGAATTTATATTTGACTAGTATTTCAGGTTGTACATTACTCTTCACATAACGGTATAGAATGAAGTACAATATATCAGCATCATATATATGATGATGACCTTAATTGAAAGAAATAATGATATCCTTATTAAAAAAAAAAGTTAATTTTATTAAAATATGAAAACATTTAGGATTTGTATTTATTTAGCATTTACGTGTTTTAAACAATTGCATCCTTTCTTAATATAATAAACTTTTGCCTACATATGTGTGTCTTTGATACCTTGACTTTTTACTATACCTGCAGTTCCACCTGTCTGTCTACTTCCAAACATCATAACAATATTAATCTTTGTTCCAATATAGCTGAGTAATGTTGCAAGGTGTATACGTTATTGTCTTAGTGTATTTATATTTCTTAATGCAGGACACGACTGACTATGTTGCTTATGTAGCAAAAGATCCTGTAAATCGCAGAGGTAAGACATATGAATCGAAGGGATTTTATTTTCTCTCTCTCTCTCTCTCTCTCTCTCTCTCTCTCTCTCTCTCTCTCTCTCTCTCTCTCTCAATAATGTATTGGATATTTCAGTTACAGTAGGGTTTGGATTGCCTTAGACGTCGGTCAAGTTCATCCCATAGGCTAGGGGAATTGTGTAAAGTCGCTGCTGTGGAAAATTGTAAAACAAACAAAACAATGCATCAATCTGTCAAAGTCTGTATAGGCAAAGTGAACCTAGCCTACACACTGATGGAATATTGGAAGTTCAAAGCCCAAGATATTTCAGTATTCCCCATGCTGAAAAATATTCCATCTGTTGAAGTAGCAGAAGAGGAACCAATGAGGCTGTGTGGTCCAGTGGTTAAAGAAAAGGGCTTGTAACCAGGAGGTCCCCGGTTCAAATCCCACCGCAGCCACTGACTCATTGTGTGACCCTGAGCAAGTCACTTAACCTCCTTGTGCTCCATCTTTCGGGTGAGACATAGTTGTAAGTGACTCTGCAGCTGATGCATAGTTCACACACCCTAGCCTCTGTAAGTCGCCTTGGATAAAGGCGTCTGCTAAATAAACAAATAATAATAGTAATACGTTGCTACTACGAGGGGGTGGGAGGGGTTCTGCTGGATATTATGCATGTAGTTTTAACCCTAAACTATTGACTGGCCAATAAAATGCCATATTTTGTTTTCATTATATCACAAAATACTACTACATGCATATGTTATAACACATCTTTATTTATTGCAGCGTGCCATATTCTAGAATGCTGTGAGGGTTTGGCTCAGGATGTAATTTGTACCATAGGGCAAGCGTTTGAACTTCGATTCAAGCAGTTTCTGCAGTGTCCTTCCAAACTCCCCACACTTCAGGACAGGTGGGTGGTGTTGATTTAAAACATTACAAACAAGTACTTTTCGACAGGTTGTAGCCCCACAAAAAAGTGCAGTATGGTGTTGCTTCATTGTCATCAATTAATTTCTTTTAGGGTTTCATTTTTAGGGTTAGATTCTTACTGATTGTGAACACTTGATATTTGTCAAGCAGTAAAGGCCAGTAACTCTTGCATTACATTGTGCCAAACTCACATGGAGAAGCCATAATGCTTGAATCTTCCATTTAGAGATTCATTGTAAGTTGCATCATATTTCACTGAGGGTTAAAAAAAGACTATTATGTGATACAGTAAGATGCCACTAAAGAAGGTCCAAGGTCCAGCCAAATCATACTCTGCTGTTTCAATAATGTATGATAGAGGGGTCATTTTTAATTTTTTATTTTGCTTTTATCCAGAATGTTAAAGTTAGAAGAACAGGCATGGATGGAAGAGGAGGAGGAATCCACAGACCATCCATATTACAACAGCATTCCAGGGAAAATGCCACCTCCGGGGGGATTTATCGATGTTAGAATGAAGAACCAAACAGCATGTCCTACAGATGGCGCCCAGGTCTGTTTTCTATCAAGCCACACTTAACAAAGTAAAGATCTACCAGTGTAGGAGTTACGATACAGTTTAATTAAGTTGTATCTGTAGATTACAACTTTCCCAGTGGAGTTGTGCAATGCCCCTCCTTCCTGACTTGTATCTCGCATTGATTCGTTCTGAATGCTTTAAACCCACCCCAACTACTGAGTGGCAGCACATGCCTACATTAGTGGAGGATTGTAATACGCGCGCAAGATTTAAAACAAGATTACAATTACTAGAAGCTGAGGATTGTTCTTGCTCTCGAGATTTAAAGCTATAGTACAGTTCAATCATAGGGAGTATTTACACACTTGTGGAATTTTAAAACTGAATTTAAAATTGTGTCAAAATGTAAAAGAAATGCATAAACACAGAAACCCCCATAAGAATATGGCTGCGTCCATAAGGATTTAGTTGTGGAAGACAGCAAAGGAAAGAAGGTACAATTGAAGTGTGCAAGTACTGTTGAGTTCATACATACTGTGACAGAAAAAAACTAAAGTAACCAAAAACAATAACTTCATACAGTATATATAAAAAGCAAAAGCCCCCCAAAAAAACTATTTACATAAAACTCGAAAATAGTTAAAAAATAAGCACCGAAAAATGAAAAAACAGAAGCCCTAGTTATAATATCGTTTTAGTTCAGATACAGTTCACTTCAGTGGCAGCAAATTTATTATTATTTTTGTCAGTTAACAGTTGATTTATTCAGTAATTTCACAGCAGTTTACTTCTCTGGGTCTATACATGTCATTGCAAAGTGGACTTTTGTGGAATTTCACTCCATTTCGGTTGGACAAACTAACCTCTTATCTGGTAAAGCGTCGTCCCTCCATGGATCATTGGGTACTGCCTCCTCCTCACTTTCAGAGAAGTTGAGGGCCATGATCTCCAGCAAAGTAATGCTTGAGAAAGTTTCCCATGAAACATCAGTAACGTGTAGTTTTCCAGCTAGGCGCTGCTTACAATCAGCCATTTATCAAAGTCTATTAGTTCTGCTATCTTGCTGGAGAGCAACTTTTGTTATAGAATACATGTCGGGGAATCAACCATGGCATAACCAGCCTGTTTAAACAAAAGTCTGTGTTGTGTAACAACTTTTTGACCAACCCTATAGGAAGTCATCTTTCTAGAGTTCACAGTTTAGTAGTAGGAGCTGTGGTCCGTTTGTAGATCACAAGACCTCTACAACCACAGGATAACTGATTAATCTATTATTGCTGTAGATTTGATTTGTATTATTGCAACTTGAAAGCAACTATTGTTTGTATGTTATAGCCCACCACGATGACTGGAAGAGACCAAACCTACTATCAGGGACGACACTTTGTAGAGAACCAGAGTGATGATCGGAAGCCTGCACCTGTCAGGCAAGGTAATCGGGAATGCTGAAGCAGCTGTTAACTTTCATTACCGCTGTCATGAGCACTAAAAAAAAAAAAAAAAAAAAAGTTTACATTTATAAAATTAGTCAAGCACACTGTCAAACTTGCCTTTTAAAGTCACTTTCTACTCTAGATTCTCCACACATACAGTGTTAGAGTCCACCATGCTTTGTTTGCTCAGTTAGAACTCCACTTAATATATGCAGTTACATATTTCCTCTAAAAGGGACACCCTCATCAGTACAGAGGGAAGTACATGCAGGCAAGGGCAGATGTAACATAATATATTACATTCAAGACTGAAACACATCTATATATGTTTTATAACAATACCTGTCAGTGTTAATCAGCTATTTCTGTTTTCCTAGTTGCTCAGCTCACTTAAAATGCTGGTACCTTGCGATGCTATTTCAGATCTGTGTGACTCCTTTATGTAGTTCTGATATTTCCTGAAGCTGGTTGAGCAGCGTTTTACATGGGGACTGACATCCCAGAGGTTACATCATCATTCCTTTCTGGTTGGCTCAACAATTCAAGTTCCTAGTGCGCCATCTAATGGTTAAACTATTAGACTGGAGTTTTAGATCCACAAAGCAAATCTCTTCTCTTTCTAAAGTATTTTTTATCTTGGCTTTTTTTGTGCATATAATAAAGTGTGTTTCCAAAGTTAATCCATATTTATTTTTTATTTACAAGTTAACTCAGTTGCTATTGCAGTGATCAATAATAGAGTTGATGAAATCTTAAACAAAAAGTATTGTATTGGCTGCAGAGGGGATTTATATCTATCAATAAAACTCCTGCATAAAATCTGATTCTGATCTATAGCAGGTCTTCAGAAAATCTACATATTTCTTATTTAGCCTCTCTGAAATGTTAGTTAAAAAGAAAAGTTAATATGATATATCAAAGTTCATACAGTCATTACTCTGTTTTTTTTGTGATTTATGGACAGCTCATGAAAAAGTGAGACCGGGAAGTGAGAAATAGTGTTTTAATGCATTGTCTTTTAAAATTGCAATCCGCAGTACAGAAAGAAAAAAATAATTAGTTTTGAGAATGACTGGCTCTACCACAGTACAGGCTGGGCCACATGTCTGTACAGTCAGCACTCGGATATCTGTTACCCAGATACACGTCAGTCGCGTTTTACCACCCTTGTATTAAGAATAAAATCAATCACCATTTTATATATATATGTAACAAATTAATGCACTTACCCGTCACACGCGATTTCCGACTCTGTCACCAGTTTTCTGATACAAAGCCCATCTCTTCAATGTTACAATTTATCTGAATATCCGGTCACAGGCCGCGTTTGGTTTTTTTTTTTTTTGTTTGTTTTTTTAATTCTCTCTAATGCCAAATCAGTCTGTCTTATATTGTGCAGTTACACAGAGCTTCCTCCAGTTTCACCTGACGAAAACGCATCCAAAACAAAGTGAACGAGACAAGTTACTGTAACAGTTAATCATTAAACAGTTTTAGATACTATGATGTATTTTTTTTTATCTGTGATCTTTTGTGCATTTTCATTTGCAAATGAACTGTGACATTAGGGTCTTATCGAGCACTATATTCTGCAATTTTTAATACAGACTTTGGACAGTGTTTTAATTCTGGAAACCAGTTTTTTTTTTTTTTGGTTTTGCTAAATTGTTATTGCCTTTTATGTTTTACGCAGTTCTGTGCATGGACAACATTTTGATTTGATTTTGTTGTTAGGTCATTAATGGGAAATTTTACATACTGCTACAATACGTACTGAATTTAAAAGTATGTACTGTATTACAGTTAACGTGTCGTCTCTTTAGTTTTGGCGAGTGACGTTTTCAGAATCATGTCGTTCTGAATTAAAATACTACTTCTGTTAAAAATATAGTACTATACCAACACAACCAATACAGTACATCTAATGGAAGCCTACTTATTTTAAAACACAGTCCTTTCAGATATGTATTTTTGATATTATATCTTTTTTGTGTCCCCTGAAAAACACACAAGGGTTGGAACGTGCCAAAATGAAATAATCAGATATGCGTCACACACGTTTAACCGTCACTGAAGTCAAAATTTTATAGGGGTGGATATGCAAGTGCTGACTGTATTATTATTATTATTATTATTATTATTATTTTATGTTAAGCAATCCCATAGTGGGAGATTGAGTTAACCTCAGGTAAGAGAAGAATTTGAGAAACCAAAAACACAGCAATAAAATGTAAAAGTGTCAATAATAATAAAAAAAGAACAGCTGTACAACATTGCAGAGTTTAAATTGTGATACTCGCTCTTTGAGAACATGTATTCCAAAATAAACTAAACACGGGCTAGTGAAACTGCACTAAATGTATGCAAACTTTATTACTTAAATTTTAATTTTCATCTCCTCTACACCATGGAGGCTACAATAGAATTGCCATCTCAAGCAAGTAGTTTGACAGCTGGATTAGCGGAACTCGATCAGCACGAATTGTGGACTACTGTACCTTAACAAAGTTAATGTTAGGTAGTCAAAGATTATAGTGCTAACCGGGGTCTATGAAACCACCATTAAAGGTTAAAACATTTGGTATTACAGTATAGACAATTGTTCCTCTTTCCACGTAATCTGTTTTATCTAGGTTCCAGTGATGTGATTTGTCAACCAGAAGGGAAAACGCAATTGCCAAAAATGGGGGAAGTCCCGACATACGTGAACACCCAGCACATAGACGTCCAGGCTCTGGTAGCATTGCAGGCCAACTCTGACACTGTGATCAATGGAACAGCAGGGACTGCCAAAGACAGTCCTAGAAAAGATATATTTGATATGAGTAAGTACTGTTATTTGTATAAAACCTTCCAATTATTCTTGCAAAAATAATTATAGCAATGCCATGTGATTGTCTTTGCAAAGTTCTTTTTGCATTTAATTATACCTTATCCGTTTGGATACAAAAATTGCGTGGACTTATTGGCTTCCTAGTACCAGGGCTTCAAAAACAGCAACATGTTAGGAAGATATTATATAAGCTGAATCTCAGATACACTTTAATTAGAGCATTTATTATACTTCTGAAATAAATTGAATATTGTTTGAAAATAAATTAAAACAGTTCCTGAAAGTATATCATGGTGCTTAGAGGATCAGTAAAAAAGTCCTTTCCAGCTGCCTGAACTCCAAATAAATCAATGTTCATTTAAAAGGAAACCCCTATATAAAGTTCTTAGTGGCCCATGTGCTTCCCATGTAAAAACAGTGCTGCTTGGAATTCAGTATTTTTATTTACCTTGGTCTACCAACAGGGAGCTTGGTTGAAAAGAGGTGATTGGATTGACAGTGGCAACAGAGATGGTCACTTGCATATACAATGTACAGTCTGAAGAGTGGATAAATATCAATTCTAAACAAGTGGCCTTAGTGGGAGAAAAATAGGTAGCAAAGGCAGCACAAACCAGCACGTGTATTATGTTTTTTTTAGACTAGGATACATTTCATTACCTCTAATTTTCCAGAAATGTATAAACGACTGGAAAAGTAAGGTTAATGATACTAATGGCTATTGCCAAATGTTATACATATTTTAATTTTCCTATATTCACAACATACAGAGTACTCTGTGTACGCAGCCTATATAATAATAATAATAATAATAATATTTATTTATTTTTATATATCGCCTTTCATAGTGGACCACCATCACAAAGTGCTTTACAGAGGTAGGCTGTGAACTGTGCATTATATGCAGAGTCACTTACAATAGGACATTGATTTAACATCTCTTCCGCATGGTGGAGCACAAGGAGGTGAAGTGACTTGCTCAGGATCACACTGTGAGTCCGTCAGTGGCAGGAGTGGGATTTAAACCGGTGATCTTCTGGTTACAAGCCCTGGATTTTAACTACTGGACCACACACTGCCTCCTTAAATGACAAAGTGGACTGTTTTTTCTTGAGAAAACGTGGGAGTTAATTCCAAATGTGCTAATGTTCACTATCCTGTACTTGTACTAACTTAAACGTGTCCATTTTCTAGTTTAGCATTTAAAGGCCCAGTATTCCATAATAAATTAAAATAAAGTGCACATCGGTGCTATCTAGCATCTTAACTTTGTTCTGCCTCCTTTTTTTAATTTATTTTTGTCTTTCAATGAAGTTAGTTGGTTATTTTAATTTCACAATGTTTTTTTTTGTTCTCGTTGATCTAAGATCTGGTTGATACAGCAGCAAATCCAGCTGACAAAGTCGATAACCAGAGCAGCTAAATGTTCTCCAATACTTGGAATGGCATAAAAATAGCTACTAAATGTCAGAAAATCAATGAAAACAGGAAAGAAGAGAGTTAGGATATGACTTGATGGATCTGTTACACATAAACAAGATAAACAAGCGCTTATCCTGGAGCGCACGTTTTTATAATTACAGGGAAATATACTGTGTTAACTGTATTACTAAAACAAAGTACAGTATCCCATATTAATGAATTACAGCTGATAGTGGTGTGCAACTGTGCAACTCATAATAGCATAACAAATTACATGCCTCAAGGTTTTGAAATCCATTTCTTTATCTAGCTTCAGCACCATTTTTACTGACCGCTTATTACTACATAGTTGAATCTTTCATTTTAAATAGCAATTTCACAGTGAAACCCTTTTTGAACAGTTCTGTTCTCCATTTTGTTCTGCTCCTATATGAGTCGTGCCCCCCCCCCCCCCCCACCCCACCCATGCTTTCATTGTTGGACAGAGACTATTAAACCCTGCTTAGCACACGCTGTGAAACCCTGCTTTACTGAAACTGTGGGGCAGGTTAATGGCATGAGTTTAATAATGACACATTCAGTCCAGCACAGAGCTTATTTTCTAATAGTTTAATACATGTTGTTGTTGTGTCCAGAACCCTTTGAAGATGCCATTAGGAATCGGAGCCCTGTTTTAAACAAGACTGCATCCATTGATAACAGTAGCCCTCTTCTAGCGAGAGCAGCAACCTTCAATGTGAAAGAAGAACTGAAATTGGAGCCTTGGTATCATGGAGAAATGAGCAGGAAAGAAGCTGAACAGTTGCTGAAAGATGATGGAGATTTCCTGGTCAGGAAAAGCACCACCAATCCTGGCTCATATGTACTGACAGGCATGCACAATGGCCAGTCCAAGCATCTTCTTTTGGTAGACCCAGAAGGGACAGTAAGTATTACTTGCTAATCCTGGTACAGTATATGTGTGGACAGAGGTTCAGTAGTAAGTACAGCTTTAATGATAATTCATTAGGTTTTTGCCTTAATAATGATTACTTGATCATGTTACACATTGTACAAGTATCCCATCAGAACCATAACATGCATGATACCTCAATGTATCATTACATGTCTACTAGTATGTGGTGTTGAGCATGACGACTGAAATGCAGCGTCTCTTATCAGCTGACTCCTGCTTCCAAGCAGTGTTGCAGCAGGGAAATGGAAAGCACAAAAGACATTTCTTGCCCAGAGCCATACAGTGCGTATGTGGCTAAACTGAGACTTCAACCCCAAAGGTTTCATATTCTAGTTCCATTTCCTCTACACATGAGCTGGTTACATGTTATTTTTCTAACAATGATTACATGCCTTGAGTATCATTTATAAAGACACTGATGTAAAATAAGTCATTTTTTTGGCACATTTTGTAAACATTAAACTTAGAAAAGCTTTATATAATGCAACCACTGGGGGGGGGGGGGGGGGGGTACTTAACTTATAGGGCTGACATTTTATCAACAACAGGTTTGCTGACCTGAGTAAGAAAGATTGGTTAGTAATACAGTAGGTTAAATAGGGGTTTAATTTAATCAATTTTGTGTGGTAACGCTTATTTTAGAATGATCATGACCTCAGCGGTAAACTTAATTTTGTCAATATGTAAAATTTACCTTCCTTAAGAAAAGTAATCGGACTGACTTTTTGTTGAAAGTGTACTGTAACTGGATGTGCTCTCGCACTAGCAGTGGACACGGCTGCATCCCCACAGTGCTATGCAGCACATGCAGACATGAAAGGGCTCGGTGTTTTATAAGAAACCAGCCAGTTAAAGCCTACAGCAGTGGGCTTCAAACTTATGTAACATTACCAAGTCATATTATTGTTATTCAGGCGGACTTTAACTGAACTTTTTCCACCTAGTGGTTTTCAAGGAGCGGTACTGCCAGGTACAACTACCCTTCTGTGGCTGTATATTGTAATGTATCATCATGTGGGGTGTTGAAGTAATGCATCATGCCTACTGTACTGAATAAATACAAACAGTCTATAAAATAATACAATTGAATTGGTTTTGAAGTTGGTTACAAAATCCAAGGGCAGGAAGCTGTCATTTAAAGGAGCACTTAAAAATGTAAGCTTTTTAATGTTTCTGTGCTGGATGTTTTAGTTTTACCATTTGCTAGATAAATTCATGGATTGTGCCATGACTAGAGCAGGCAGAGTCCATTCAATTAAGTGAGTAACAACGTAAAATCTAAGCGACTTTAGTTCTACATATAAAAGTGTATGGTACAATGCTTTTTATAAAGCTGTATGCTGTGTGTGTTCAGTTCAATTCACATTTATGGACCAGTGAAATTGTAGGTGATTTTATAATTGAAGTAACAAAAGGTCAGCCTAATGCCTGTAACTTTAGGCTGAATTTTGACTATGTGACTTAAGTTTTAATTTGTAATTGAGTGTTTGGCAAATAACTAACTTGATCTTTTTATCTATTTATTTTTTTTAAAGGTGCGGACAAAAGATCACATATTTGAGAGCATAAGCCACCTCATCAGCCATCACCGTGACAACAATTTGCCAATAGTCTCTGCTGGAAGTGAACTGTGTCTTAAACAGCCAGTCGAGAGAAGCCAGTGACAAGTGAATGCTTTCAAATGGAAAACAACCGAATCACAACTTTCTCCAAAAAAAGTCAAATATAAGATACCAGTGTCTTTTACATGCTTTCATGATTCCCCAGTTCCCCTGCTTAGGAAAACTGGAAGCAGTTTGTTGATCCAACACACTTGATTTTTAGAACTGTGATTATTTTATTGTGATTATTGAAATTATATATTTTTCGAGATGACATATTGGTTTAATTAATAGATGTTCATTTTGGTGTGTTTTAAAAATGCAGCTGTTAATTGTTTAGATTAAATGATCTATGATCTCACTGATGTGAGAATACAAAAAAAAATATTTTAGGATTAAATAATGTTCTAGTCTAACAAGCACAACCATATTTACAAATATGTTGGTTAAAGTTGGACTACTTCAAATATGTAAAAGTAAAAAGAAGAAAAAAAGCAGCAGCTAATATTTTAAGAAAATACGTTTTTTAAATGATCAGAAATAACTTTAACTGCAGCTAATATGTAACAGTTTAGTTTTTAACACAGTGTCCGATCGTGGTTGATTCTGCTTCAGAAATGTGTACATTTGCTTTACTCACAAAATACTTTAACCTGTCCATAAACTGCACTGAGTTATCTGGACTTGCTGTTTAAAAAGTGTTGCTCATAGTACTATACAAAACACACATTTGTCATCAAAGTCGCATGACTTGAGAATATACAGTTATTGTGGTAAATGTATAGACCTTTAACCCTTTGAGAATTGTTTGTGTATGCACATAATGTGAAAGTTCATTCTTAATCTGGCTGTATAAAAGTATTTATTCAAGACAAAACTATGTACATTTTTGATAATGTGGGACAGATCTGATGTATAGGACAGTGAACATCACAAGCTTGCCCTGATTGATAATAAGCGTACTGGAGGTGAATTTATAAGGATTCAGATTTCAGTCCGATTATTTTTTGCATATTCACTTTGCTCAAGGGGTTAAATTGTGAAAACTGTGTGTGGTTAATGAATGCACCCCTATTTAAAAACATAATTTATTAGAAAAACAATATTTTTTGTAAACTTTACACTGAATTATCAAATGACTTGTTAAATGAAGTTTCTGCTAATGACATCCAAGAACATCGAGTCCTTTGATGCTACTGTATTTTGTGATATTAAAAAGAAAAGTTCTTAATTGCATAGCAGAGAACATTTTAAACAGCTGAAGAAAATCTTTTACTTGTGCAATATAACGCGAGATGGGTTCATAACATTCAACTGCTGCAATGAGCCCGGCTCAGATGCTGCCCAAATAAAGTTAATTACCTCAGTCATTATGAATGAAAACCTTTCGCTTGAGTGTAGAATCATGAAACCAACTGTTTTAATATGTATTCCTTTATTTGTAATACAATTTTGCCAAACAGTAAAATATACGTCCTTATTCAATGAGTGCAATTTAAATCCATATTTAATTTAAAAGCAGTTTTGTGAAGCATTGGTTTAAGCAACTGATTTACCTTTGATACTACACCCCAAAAGTTCACAATAAAATAAGAAATAAAGACCTTTGTTTCATAGTCTGTTAAAATATCATTTTTTTTTTTTTGTTCTAAACTTTTTATATTATTTTTTAAGACAGCTACAGTATTGGTCTAAAGTAAGCAAGCAAGCGCTATTTAACTTGGCTGGGATGTATTATAGTGTTAATGTAACAAATCATTTTATTTGAGATAATAAGTGAAAGGGTGTTTTATAGCTAGAAACAAGTGCCCTCTATTTCATTGTAAAACAAAGGGGTTCATTTTAGTAATCTAAATGGCAGCAGATCTTATTAATGCTCCATAAAAATTAGAAACCTGTTATATAGTATTAATTTTTTTATTAACTTTGAAAAGTTACAGAATAAGGGGTTAATAAATACCCCCCCTGAGGATAAGCACCAGTAAGATCAATATAGTGTTAAAAAGTGAGGGTATTTAGATTTGAGGCTCTTTAGATCATTAAAATGGGGCCCAAGGTCAAAAGGTCTTGCTAAGGTCTTTTTTCATGATAAGACAATGCCAGATTTCTATGTTATTGGAAAATGTGCCTTTTCTATGTACTTTTAGTGAGTATTCTTAATAACCCTTGGGATGGTGACGTTTCTTTGTAGACAGTTTTCTTTACTCTGAGATAGTGTTTTAAAATGTTACAGCATGAGATTAAACGGTCGCACCTTTTCTTTTTAGATTTTTCTATACTGAACATGAATGGTACTATACTGACATTTAAATAAAGGGGTTGGGAATAAAAGGTTTAACACAAAAGTAATTTCCTGAAGATGTTTACAGATTTAACCTTTGATTATGTCAATTACCATTACTCTGTAAGACTGTTGGCAATAAAACAGCAAATGTGTCATTTTTTTTCTGCCATCTTCCGTGTCTGGATTTAAATGCATCTCAGCAGAGGAGTTTGTTCACCTCTAGAGCACACAGGTTAGTATGTACAAATGTATTAAACTTCAAAAACGGTAACATAAAATGAATTTCTATGTAGATCAGATCTTCACTGGGACCAAATTGAGCTGGGTCAGGCTGTAAAGGAGAATACGTACAATAATAATCATTCATCCACAGAACTGCGTTACACTGGCTTTTATAAACACATCATCTTACCTTTTGTTAAAGATAAATAAAATAAAGTAATTGAGCCATTAAGAAGTAATAGAAAACTAATTATTACAAGTAAGAAACATGAATATGCAGTAAACTTTTCTCAAAAAATCTAGTCTTCTATCAAAGATTTTTTTTTTTTTTCTCAATACTGAAATGAAACACTAATAAAGAAGTTATAATAAAGAAGTTTGAAAAAAACAGATGTCAGCGGATTACTGGACAAGTATCACCCCTGAGCGCCTGGCCAGTAGGGGTTGCTATAGTATGGTGAGGTGAAGCCACATACCTATGTAAACCAGGCTAGATAAACAAAAGTGCCTTTAAATAAATAAGAGCCAGGCCATGTGGTGACAGCAAAACAAAAATAAACTATATCTTTAATACCTGTTCTCGAGATGAATTAGTCTAATGCAGGCAACTAAAACAAGCTCCTGAACTCGAAAAGGCCCCTAAACCCAGAATATATCAAAAAAGTAAAAGAAAAAAACATTTTAGAATTGCAATAGAGTCACTCCGAAGGATTTTAACATAATAGAAATAAATGTACATTTCTTATAAAACAAGCACCACTGACATTTTAAATTGTTCACATGCATTATTTTATTTAATAGCTAAGAAAATACTGACTGTTGCCACTTTAAATTACCTTATTACATATCTTTTATGTACACTATATATTACATGTAGCGTGTCAATAATAATACACATTTATTGATACTCAACAAACAAGAAACATTAAGGGGTCTATTCAATTTATCTAAATGCTGGCATAAATACACATGTGACTCACAATCACGGTTACTGAGCTTCATAACCATGAGAGGGCTGTATTTAAATTTTCAGGTATTTAAACCACTGCAATTTAGATCAATTCAACAGACCATTAAGGCTTAGTTTGTCTCCCTTTTCATCATCAAAGGCCCATGCACGTGCTGTATGTGTTAAATTCAAATATTTCACTTTAATACAATATTACTTAAAACAATCCAATAACATTCACATGTATAACCAGCTTAGTGGCCAAAATCAGGAATTGTATCATTGACTGGTGTTCTTGAATACCATATAACTTAAAATGGCATTTTACACAATTGAGCTCCCTGATTTATTGAAACTGACAATAAATTCATTTTAATTCCAGAAACCCATTTTATCCACCAGATGGGGTTAATTCTGCATTTCATGAGCACTTAACATATTTGAATATATATCATAAACAATAGACCTTTATAAAGCTTTTAAGGCATACCAGTAAATACTTTTCCTTCAACTGTTTGTCTATAATTAATCAGTATACTTTTTCATTAAGTTGCAGAGATATATTTTCCTGTAAAGTACAGTACATAATAATATTAAAAAAGCAAAAGGAACATAAATAATAATACTTTGCTTACAACTAACTACATCTATGACTATCATTTTCTTATACAGTACTCTATTTTTAACAATACAATGTCATTTACACTTTAATTATGTCCCCTCAGGTGTAACGACCTGACATTTCATAACATGATGTTTTAAAGGCATATTTTTAACTGAAGAAAGTGTTTTAACATTAAGCACGTTAAATAAAAGTCCTTTAGTAAACCTCAAAACTTGAAGTTTTGTGCTGCTGTTGTATGTGTCTTTAGGCAATAAACAGAGTGAAGAGGCAAGTTCTTGTTCAGATTTAAGTCCACACAATTAAAAGTGTCTCCGTGGCTATCAGCACCCTTCACTGTTATGTGAAGGCTCGGGTTTTGTAATAGCATTCGGCAGTACAACGATTTGTGGAAAATCTCCTTCTTTTTGCTTCTGGGAATGGCAGCTGCTGGACTTGCTTCGGCTGTTATCCGGCGTTGGCTGTATTTGAAGGCTATTTGCTGCTTTGGTCTTGAAGAGACAGCCACACACCAATTGGAAGAAAGCCCGGCGCATCTCCTTGCTAGCCAGTGTGTAGATCAGAGGGTTCATGGCAGAATTTAAAACAGCCAGGGCAATAAACCAGTCAGCCTTGTACAATATGTCACATTTTTTATTCTCGCAAGCCACATCTATGAGAAGCAGAATAAATATTGGGGACCAGCATGCAATGAAGACCCCAACGACAATAACTACGGTTCGAAGCAGAGCCATTGACCTCTCTGAATTGTTATGCTTGGTCACCTTTCGACTGCTGGACTTGACGAGCGCATAGATACGGGCATACAGAACAACAATAGCCAGCAAGATGGCAATGAAAACGATGATGCAGAAAGCAACATAGAACTTGGAGTAAAGGGGTAACACAGTGGAGCAAACAGGAAGGTTACCAATGCAGTTCCAACCTAGGATGGGCAATGCTCCCAATGAGACAGCAATAAGCCAACAGGTCCCAATCAGGAGAAAAACTCTGTATTTCTTGTTTGCATCATATGGCCTCATTTTAACCATGGTCATGTGTCTTTCTATGGCAATAGCCAGTAAACTGAACGTGGAAGCCCCCAGTGCTACAAACATGCTGCCTTCCCTCACAAACCAAACGGTCAGAGACAGGCTCATTGTATTTTTTCCTGACATAAGGATGTTTACTAAGTAAGCTATTCCCGCCAATAAGTCACAAAGTGCTAGATTGCCAATGAAGAAGTACATTCGGTTGTGGAATTTGTGGTTTTTCCATATGGAAACTAACACCATCAAATTCTCCAACACGATCAAGCTACATATGATTAAAAAGGCCACAGTAGTTGAGTCCATGCCACCCGTTCTCTTCTCTCGTACATCAAGCTTCCCTGTGTAGTTGTAGTGAAGAGTGATAATGTAGTTGATAGACATGTTTGGTTCTTTGAAAAAAACAATAAATGTCCCCAGAAGGCAAAGTTCACAGTTGGTCACTTGATGATAGCAGCTTCAGAGATCTCTCATTTTTTTTTGGTTCCAGATTCTTTAAAACTGAAAATCTTGGCAAAAAAAAAAAACAAAGCTACAAATTAGCAGTTGAATGTACACAGACCTGTCAGCATTGGGTCACAACCTAAATTATAAAGATTGAAGTTTATAGTACAGTATAGGGCTACTCAGAAGCACATAGTAAAACAAAGGTATCTAAAGGTACTGTATGATTCAATGCAATTACACAGTGTCGACTTAATAGTATATTTTGAATTAGCACAGTAATTACTAATGTTTTACACACGTTTACTCTGCATTTATGCCCTGCTATTTTTTCACATATATATATATATATAAACAAAACATCATGAAAAACAATTGGTATGTGTTATTATTTTACTCAGATATGGGTATAAAAATAGCAAGTTACTACTCAGAACAACCCACTGGTCTTGTGATATTTTTTGTATAATATTGTTTTATTCAACTCAGTACATCTGCCTTGCGCTTTCTTTTGTGTTAAACACAACGCACGAAGTCTGTTTGTTGTGAGTGTATTAACAGGCTTTTGTTATACTGCTGGAGTACTAATAAGCATTTGCTACGTTTTCACTATCATTTTACCAGATTTTCATTGTCACCCAAGTTCAAATGCTTTTTCATGGCTGCTCTATATCGCATATTTTAACATTTTCAATGAAATCATATTGCTTTCTTCTATAGGCTAATACACAGCAACAGCAAACGTTCTAGTAAAATCGTTTGGTAAAGAAAGATATTGATCAAATGCTTACCGTTTTCTTATCGCAATCATTTTCCAAGTTTTCAAGAATGACCAGAAAACAAAAAAATGAATTGGTTTAAAATTCTCCCGTCTTCATATTTTTTATATATCCATCAGCAAAGTTATTTATTTATTATTATTATTATTTTATGTTGGTATCACTTAACAATGATATCTCTCTTCCCCATCAGTTTCAGTTTGCGTTTATGTCACCTGTCTGTGTTAGTCCCTCAATAGTTCTGCAATAAAACGCTGCCTTCCCAAGCCCTGATCAGTTTCTTGCATTCTACAGCATTCCATCTGTTATAAATTATGACACGCCTCTTGTGACCAACGAATAGAGGCGTGGTCTAGTTCAGCGATTCTCGAGGGGAAAGGGAAATATATATATATATATATATATATATATATATATATATATATATATATATATATATATATATATATATATATTAGCTTGCCCTATATATATATATATATATATATATATATATATATATATATATATATATATATATATATATAGGATGCCACTAAATACAGTAGCTTCTTTTATGAAATAATTATTAACGTGAATATATTAAGGATATGAATATAAACTTTCTGCTGTTTTGGGTATTAACAATTAGTACAAATAATAAAATGGAAAACTTTGCCTCATAGCCAGGGGATGATGTCTTGTATAAATTTGGGTTGCCAGCATTCCAACACTTGCTCACGGAACAAACTCAGTGGTGAAATTCTGAATACAATCATGTCAACCTTGAGCCCTTCTAACACTTTCATTTCTCTTATTTACCACTAGTTTCCTGCCTGCTTTCTACAATTAAGCTACCATTAAACAATGCAGTGGATATGCAGCATGGCGTAAATATATAGCCAGTGCAGTGTTTCCCAATCTTTATCAAAGTCAAAACAAAAAGGTCCTTGTTCAACCAAACAAGACTGTTAGTGAACGACAGTCGGCCATAAAAATAAACTGTCTGGCAAAGGCAATAATCATTGGGGCAAAGAAACTGTTTTGTCATTTAGCCTCATCTCCTCTGTTCTTGAATGATTAACTACTGAGATTCTCAGTGATGAGATAGGAGTAGCTCCTCAAAACCACTAGATAAAATACTGATTTTGCAATAGTATTTAAAAGTATGCATGACACATGAATTCAAGCATAAACACTTCAGTCATTTTGTGTGTGTGTGTGTGTGTGTGTGTGTGTGTGTGTGTGTGTGTGTGAGTGCATTTGTGTGTGTGTGTGTGTGTGTGTGTGTGTGTTTTCTGCATGCAATGACAACCCCTGAGTGATAACTTATAGGACCAGAGAGGGAAACACTTGGCTTGAAATGGTGCAGGAGTTTATATTGAACTGGCTCAAATCCACTCCAGAACAGAACGCATGGGGGCACGTCTTTTGATGCCCCATTTACCCCCCTTAGACGGTTTGCTCTCTAAATATCCAGTTATCTCTAGATAGGATATAACCCCCTCTTTGCAAAAACACAAAAGATTTTAGTGAGCAAGCGGTACCCCACGATCAGCAGCACCCCAAAGTGTAGCCCATTATAACCTATACAGAACACATGGGGGCACGTCATTGGATGACCCATTTACCCCCTTAGACGGCTTGCTCACTAAAATCGTTAGTGTTTTTGCAAAGAGCAGATGATAACCTATCTAGGGATACCTCGATATTTAGTATTTAAACGTTTTTTTTTAAATGTATTATTTCAAATTTAAAGAGGTAAAAACAATATTCCCCACAACCCCAAACTAAAACACCCCTGGCATGTGAAGGGCAGGCATTTCAATTTTTTGAGAGAATTAAAAATTGGGTTGCTGGAGATGTTAGTACTGCTTTAGGCCACTCAAGTACTTTGTTTAAAGGATCCTGGCACAACAATAAGCCACACAGGACAAGCTTAACACAGATTCATAGAGGGCATTCCCCTGTGCCTACATATCTGCTGAATGGTGCTGTTGACTAAAGATAAAAATGACAAACACCCCCCCACACGGCGGCCACCCCCCATCTGATAGTTGACCTGTATAATTTCCTAATCGCCCAACTCCATGTTTCATTGTGTTTAAAACTATTTTACATCGGAATAATGTATCTTCACAACCAGGAATTAAACACATTTTTTATTTTTAAAAAAATCTCTCGATATTCCTATTAATGAAGTTTATAACTTAGGTTCGGGGGGGTTGACAAACTCTTATTCGCTACGTCATTCAATTATCACCTATTAATTCCCTACTGATTAATCATCACTATTATAAATACCCTGTGTACTCACTCCACACTTTGCTTTTGTTTCGTTTTCGCAAACCCACCTCCTGCCCCATCTCCCTCCTCCAGTACTCTTATTCTCAAAGCCATGGGGGGTCTCCTGCCTTGTCTGACAGCCAGGCACAAGATCTTCAATCCAGATCGGTGAAATGCCAAATTTGTTTTGTTTCATTCCTCGCATACTGCATCAATAAAATACTTTGTTTTTACCTAATCAATAGCGGTGTGAGGTTTGTCCTGAACTACTGAATATTCATTATGGCACACACATCCAGCATAATTTGTTCTGTGAACCTCTTGAAGGTGGATTTTATTATTTGTAGCCTGCTTGTGTTTTTTTTTTTTGCAAAAGTCACGCTGACAATTTATTTTAAGGAAGTGATCCCAGACATGGAGAGAAGTGGCTTAGAGTAATACGTTATCTAGACATTAATCTCTATTTAACCTGTGGCTTGTTAACCTTTACCAACGCATTGCTATGTTTTTCATCAGAAATCATATTGTTGGCATTACCTAAAAAAGTGACACACACACACCTATGCCCAGAATTTTTAAATATGATTAAATAAGAGAACTCTCTGAAACTCTCCCAGCTTTAAAGACCCACTTGTTCTCTCTTTCTTTCAATGCTCTTTAAGCCTGATATCTGTTATTAGCTGTTGTCTAAATTGCTATTTCAGGGTTTCCATTCCATCTTATTCGTATGATTCTGTTTGACACATGCATCCACAATGTTTAGAATTCACATCCTAGCCCTGTATTTAATGTAATATGCCTGTAGTTAATGTATTTGCATTGGATTTTTTTTACTGTTTGTATTTAATGTATTATGCATTGTTCCAAACTATCTTGTAAAGTGATTAAAGTTTAAATAAAGTTTAAAAACAACATGCAAACAAAATGACAAGAATTTAATAAAACCTCAATAGAACCAGCAATAAGATTGGGCAACCCATAAAAATAAAGAAACCATACCATAAAAAACAGAAGTGCAATCAAAGCAAGAAAACCCCACCCTTCTAAAACATGAACACAAAGCTCTAAACGCACACTCTCAATATCCCTCCCCTGATGTTAAAGGCTGCTAATCAGACCTATTACAGTTTGCAGGTGAGTGTTTTAAACAATCGGGGGCGGGCATCTAAATTCATTACACTGGCATGGTATGGTAGTGCATTAGATTTAAATACACTTTCTACCTTTAAGGCTCAGGAAAATGTATAGGGTCTGGATGCACAAAACACTTTAAGTATTACGTTTTACACTTAAGGATTTTCCCTCAATTAGGGTATTGACTCAAATGTGTTAAGCAGCTTTCTGCAGCACCCCTAAACTCAGTATAGTATGTAGCGGGGTTCCAAAAAATATAGTGTTATACGTCCCCATGTGTTGCTACAACTTTAAATAACATACCTGTAATTTTTCTTTTCATTGTTAACATCCTGACAACTTTTTACACTTATGACTTTAAAGTTTGTTTCAAAGCTCTTTTCAAAATATCTGCTCTAGTGCACTGGGGTGAAACAGACTTTAAAGTTGTAAGTGTAAAAAGTTGTCAGGAGGGAGGCACTATCGTACAGGGAGGCAGCATCGGTTACGACAGGACCTCAAGGCTCCACCTTAGCTTAGTGCCATATGTTAACATGTGCTGTCAGAAATCATGCTGGAACCTCATGGGTCTCATGTACACTCAATAAAGGAACTCCTTCTTCAGCTTGACAAAACATAATTCAGGACTGAAAGGGTTAATGTGTTTTATGCAACTAGCCACTGGTCTAAACACTTACATGTGCTCATTACAGTGATGATAACTATCTCCTCTAATATACAGTATATGTTTCAAGAGAACAGCATTTTAAGTGTGTGTATGAAGGCATGGCCTGGATTAAAAAAAAAAAGTATTTACCAATGGTAGGCCACTGTTAGCTTTTCTGTCACCCTCGAAAGGGGAAACAGGTATCTCTGAGTTTTGAGAGATGATATCATTGATGTGAAGATTGGGATGGCTCTACATATGATATATTGTGACTGCCTGCAGTGAAAATACATCACATGACTATTCTAACCAAAGAGATGCATCTACTGTACATCTGCTTCAGATTGTATGTGTGTAATTCATTGACTTTAACCTGGGATTTTCATTCATTATGCAATTCACTGACTTTAACCTGGGGTTTCTCAAGTTACTTTTTAACAACTGAATCATGTAGATTTCAGTTTTAAAATGGTGGTAAACTGATAATTATCTCTGTAATTCACTTTAAAGGTATTTAAGCAGGGATAAGAACCTTCATACAGCACGTATTATTTTAGACACCGTCAGGATACTCCATTATTATCACTCTTTAGCAATGTGGCCTCTTACATTAGTCTGTATGTTGTATATTTATTTGTTTTTATAGTAAAATAAATAACCCCTTCAGATAGCAGATGGTGGGTTTAAAGTCTCAGTTTCTCATGAGTTTCCTGGGGGCTCAAAGATTTGAACATCCTGTTCAGTTTGATCTGGCCAGGATCTTGCCCTTTTAGTTCTGGCTCAGGAATCCTCTTTAGTAAAAGATAACTCTAAATATAGACCTGGTGTAGTTGTTATCTAATACATTCTGGAATCGATCATTAGACATGTTTCCCAAAGAAACAGAAAGGAAATGATGCTGTATGGGAGTAAAAACAAAACCCGCCTGCATTTCTTGGAAAAAGTATTATCCTGGCCAAAATCCACACTTTGAGACATATTTACTGATGAGAAAACAGATGTGCCTGACAGGTTTGTCTGTCTGTTGCTTCAAGCCATAGAGATCATGTTAAGCATAAATAATGGACAGGCTATTCATTCATAAGTTTCACCAAGGAGTTCACAACTATTCTAAAGTAATTCAGGTTTAAAAAAACATATATTTACATATCTGAAGATTATTAGAATAAAACATCCTTGCATTTTTATACGATGAATACAGCACAAGAACAAAATTACTGAGCAAATTTAACATGGTAAACATTTATTAGGGCTCTTTGCATGTGCGCATTGAATCTCTTCACAGTCAAGGGCACCAATATTGTGTCAGTGTGTTTTGACTGGGTTCTGTCTCCCAGACAGTCTTGTGATTTAAATGTAGTTTAATTTGGCACCACTGGTCTTATTTCTAACACAGCTATTTCAGGTGTATCCCAAATTGCTTCTTTTGCTGCTGTTAGCAATTGATTTAATGTTTTACTGCTGGCTGTACTTTTGGATAGCTCTGCTCATGACTCCGAGGGTGTGTCTTTTCCAGTGCTCATAGTGGTCACCGCATAGCAGATTAGGCAGGCACTTTAAAAGCACACTGGGAAGAATGATGGAGACTAGCTTCTAGAAGATGGCCCTGTCTATACTGCATGACCTATCATGCTCGTCTGCTATACCATTTATATACATTATTCAGTTTACTATAAGTACAAGCTTTCAAGAAGACCCAGGACTAATACCACTTCTAAACAAGTAAACACCAATCGCTTCTTCTCAAATATTGATGTTTTTCAAAACCAAAACATTTAAAAATTGGAAAATTGTGAAAAGAATCAGATTTATGTAAACTGAACAGGATAGGTATTGAAACAACAAATGTGGTTAAATGTAATCAAATCCTTTCAATATGAGACAATTATTCCTTCATTATTCATTGCAGATAACAAAATAATTTCATAAATCTTGCTTTTTGTCTACTTTCATTCACTATATTATAACAAACATTTATTTTAATTTAAAAATATATATTTCATTAAAAAAAGATCTCAGTTCCCATGCATTACTCTCATGAAATCTGTTACACCTGCACTTCTTAGGTCATTTCAACTCAGCAGTGTCTTCTCGGTGAAGGCTTGTTACTGGCTGAAAGTACATCAGTCTCTAGGGGAAGCAGCTGATTGGGTAATGACAGGAAACAAGCCATTGAATGATGTGGGAACAATTTCACACTCCAGAACCAAGGAGGTACAACATTATCTAAAACCACAGCTTGCAAACAGATTTCTTTAACCTAATGTGGTATCAGATATCATGTTTTAGAATGAAAATACATGTTTGATACAACATGTGTTTCTTCAAAGCTGCACATGCGAGACTTATGTAGCAAATGGTAGTGCATGACATGTAAGATTTCTGTAGATATTGTGTAAGGTTCAACCACTTAAAGGCTCTGGGTACACAAATATGGCAGACAGTGTGCTGGTCTGTGAACCTGGAGAATAACGGTTCAATCTTCAGTCACTACTCCTAATAATGTTACAGTACCTTCCCAGCAGTTCCTTATAGCTGGTTAAGAAATGTGCTTATAGAGCCAATATAGAAGATAAATATTTTATAATTTCAAAAGCTTCCACTGTGCTTCTGTGTAATGCATATAAAGAGCTGGCTGGTTGAACTAATGCAATAGCCTGGATGGATAGCTAGGCTTAATGTGTTCATAAATTGAAAGACAGCAAGCCATCAGTAAAAAAGGATTTCAAGGTAAGTGTAGGATGTTGAAAACAGTAAGGTAGTGATTTTCAAGGTCATCTTTTAAATGGGAGATGATCCTGCCCACCATTTTTCATAAATCACAGTGCACATGTTATGATGATGTTGTCTGTGTAAGTGTGACAGGGTACTGCCCGCCCCTGTGTGTATTTTATGTTTTGAGTTATTTTGTATGGTTTGGGTTATGTAGCACGGTGATTTAATAAAGCATTAAGGTACACGAGGGCGTGGGTTACCATGGATATTGTCACGGTTTGTTGTGTTGTTAGGTACGAGGCGTACGTAAGGTCATGGCGGCATACTTAACTCCGTTTTCATCTGTTTTTATAACAAAATAATCTGCCAGTAGTTGTCGGTTTCCTTCTTCTCCCCTGCATCCCACATGTAACTGGACGTCAAACCAAACTTTACTCACAAGACCAACAGCTGTGTCAAGGTTCAGGGCTTCAGAATGTTTGATTATTTGAAAATCTCTTTCAGTTATTGCATGGTGATGTTGTGTTTTATCCCGGCCTTCTCGTCTAAGTTTTTTAAGTGTACCCACAAACATGTTGTTTGAACTTGTGAATTCTGTGTCGCTCATTAGACACCAGGATAAACTTAACGGGGGGTCATTTAAATGCCTGTTCAGTCCAGCACGGAGCTCAACATAGCTACTGATTCCGTATTGCTCGCCTTTACAGTTTTGGACTGTGCCATAAAAATCTCTAAGAATATTATTTAGCTCTTCTTTTGTTAGTTATGTGAATTCAATATGTAATTTTTTTTTCAGACAGCCAGTCATTAAAGCATTTAACAGCCATGGTTTGTTTGGTGGTATTCATTTCATTTCTAGTTTTTTCTAGCACATCAATGTTAGAGTTCTGTACCTCATCGTGGTGGTTTAACTTTTTCTTTTCTTCGCTTTCGGGAGACTTGCGAATATGAGCCAATTCAGCTTCTATTTCTACCCATTTATTGATTGTCATCGGTGCAAACAGCTCAAAAGTGATGCCTTCAGTGGTATATTCCATGACTGCCAGGTATTTTGACAGGAGTTTTCTTATTTTTTATTACCGTTATTTCAATAGGCTCAGTGATACAATAGTGCCACGCGTCTAGTGATTTACCCAACAGTTACTATACTGGGGATTATATCACAGCTTAGAACCACTGACTGGCCAATCAGCATGCAGCATTATAACAATACATTTTATAAAATGTATATATTGTAGCTTTTCAGCAGGAGACAGAAAACAGGAGACACACACTTTGTTCCTGCTTCTCTTTATTATTCTCTTCTCTTAAGCCCTTCAAAACGAAGCGTCCCCTGCAGACGATGATGATGTCAATGTCAAATGGAATCAAATTAAGACTGCATACTGCCAGAGCAGTGAAAAGATCTTAGGCTTGAGGAAAAGTCAAGATAAAGAGTGGATCAGTGCTGCAACGTGGGCTCTTATCCAGCAAAGAAAGAACATCAAGTACAAGATCAACCAGACCAGCTGAGAACATCTGAAAGATAGACTTCGGATACAGTACTCTGAAACAAACAAGCTGGTGAAGAAGTCAGCAAGATGGGACAAAAGGCAGTACAGTGAAAACATGGCAGCAAAGGCAGAGGCAGCAGCAAGCAGGAATGAACTGAGAACTGTATACAAAATTACCCAGCAGATCTGCGGACGCAGAGGTAAGACCTGCACCCCGGTCCTAGATAAAAATGGGAAGCTGCTCGCAGCAGAGAAGGAGCAAGACAGACGATGGGGGGTACACTTCAGAGAGGTGCTGAACAGACCAGAACCACTACAAACTGCAGATATCACACCAGCTGAGGAAGATCTTGAAAGGAACATTGAGCCACCAAGCAAAGAAGAAATTAAAGCAGCACTCTTCAGCCTAAAGTGAATGCCTCAACTGAATGCCAAACTCTTCAAGGCAGACCTGGACACAGCAACAGATTTACTATGTCCATTGTTCATAGATATATGGCAGAAGGAGGAACTGCCAACTGATTGGACAAGGGGTAAGATTATAAAAATACCCCAAAAAAGCAATCATACCAATTGTAACAACTGGAGACCAGCAAAACGTGCAAAACGACCGCCGCTCCTCCTCTTTTGCTTCGGGGCAGGCAGTACCTCCTCTTCCTCCTGGAAGGGGCAGCGTAACACCTTGTGCCCGAACTCCTCACAAGCAAGGCACCAGCCTTGGTCCTCCAGGCCACC
This sequence comes from Acipenser ruthenus, assembly GCF_902713425.1. Lineage (NCBI taxonomy): Eukaryota > Metazoa > Chordata > Actinopteri > Acipenseriformes > Acipenseridae > Acipenser > Acipenser ruthenus. The sequence goes on along the minus strand of NC_081189.1, from coordinate 22,221,559 downwards.
GAGGAGATCCTCCAGTGATTAGCAATCGAGTCCCGGCACAGCTGCATAAAAGAGTCGCAGATCTTGCACTCTGGGTCGGGTGTTCAGGGAGAAAGAATGAGAGTGTAAGAGAAACAAAAAAAGAAAATATAACTATTGCTACTCGTGCTGGCTTTACACCAGCATGATACTTGTTTTATTTAGGGTTTGGTTAATGGGTTTTGTTTGTCTATTTCTTTTGGCCATCGTGCCATTTTGTTTTGGGAAAGTGTTTTGTTTCTATTTTGTTTAAATATTTTGTTTTATAATAAATCCACGCATCAGCACTTCACCCGTAGGACTGTGTGTGTTGTTCCATTCTCTACCTGGTCTGACGTCACCCACAAGCCATCCTTGCCACAGTAAGGTAATGGATGCAGATACCAGACGTCGTCTTGCTAGTACTGTAATATGGGCAGAAGCAAAATTCTAAATGAAATGGTCAGTAGTGTTTCTCAGTGGAATGCTGGTAAACTGGGCTTGTCATTGGTTAGGTTGTTCGAACTTGATTTTCTTTTTAAAAATACTCATAAAAATACATATTTATATACAATAGGGCAAATCAAACCTGGCTTGTCTTACATAATATCTGATTAATGGTAGCAGAACTGACAATTCAGAAAGGAGACATCCACAACATTTCAAATGAACAAGTCTTTATTGCATTTGACAGATGACCATGTTCATAATGAAATGTCAATTGGAGCTCGAGAGATGCTCCCATAGGCTGGCCGAACTATGATGTAATGTATATTGATTGATGATAACTAATGCCAGTGAGCAGGACAAGTGGCACTCTAGGCCATCTTCCCCCTGGACAAGATGCGCTACAAACTGGAGGCAGGAGAAGAGGAGGACCAAACAAAGAAACGACGAGGAGGCATAGGTGAGAGGGCTATTTAAGGGAACAGTTTGATTACGTATGTGATCAGTGGGCAGATTCCCCTTTCAGAAACACAACACAGTTTTCAAAAAGTCAAAGTGCAGCTTGCCTTGTACAGTTGCACTGGTTTAAAGGCCAGTTGGTCACTGCAGTCTGAAGCCTGGTTTGGTTGTGTGAAGTCTGGTTTCTATTTTTAGTTTAGCTCAGATCTAAAAACCACAGGCACTTCTTCAGACATCCTTCCGCATTTACTATACAGCGCATCATGTTGAAAATCTTCAAGCAAAAAGTTCCAAACAAATTCTTATACTATCAAACCTGTTTTTCTTTTTGTGCTTTCTTCTACCCATGTTAAACATTATGGAAAAAAAATTAGTGACGATATTTGCAAAGTAATATAGTAAATTCTGTATCTCAGATTGATACTGACAGTGAAGCAAAACCTTACTTGTAAATACAGGACTGTTTAGTTACCAGTGATCTGAAGGCTTTCTCTCTAACTTTACATATGTTTAGTATTATAAATCACATATGAGAAATCAACCAATCACTGTTAAGGTTCATTCTAGCACATTTTATCCTGCGTACATATGTCATCATGTGCATTGAACATAATAACACAATTTTTTCAACACTTTTTTATGTTTAATTAAAATGTACCTTTTAATAACATATCATAGCAGAACCCAATCATTTTGAAAGAAAGTGATATTTAAAGCACACTAGTAATCATTTAATAGTTTCCTCTTTTCGCTGCTTCATCTGGTGTTTCAGGATGTTTAACTCTTTTTTTCCGGCTTTCTCCATGACAGACATGCAGCCTTCTGATACTTGAACTATTAACAGCAATGTGAGGGGCAGCTGAACTGACTGCATTGAGGTCTTGTTCTTATGTGGTAAGATTCTTTTATGGCTAAAACATACAAGCAAGTGAAGAAGACTTGTTTTGGCTGGTACCTTCATCAGTGTACAGGCGCTAAAACATTAGTTTCTAATAGGTTTATTTTTAGTATTTCTGAATAGCTCATGATTTGACATTATGGGTGGGCAATAAAAAACTTGCTTTACTGATGGACTCAAACCAGTTTTTAGTGTTTCTTGTTTCTAAGTGTTGTGTTTGGGGCATGTCATAGTGGGTTGCCTCTGATCACAAAACAAACACAGATGCATAAGCAAGATGAAAGAGTGAGAGCAATAAAAAAGCTCTACACACATGAATATCCAATAACCCGTTGAATATAACAAATTACACACTGCAGCAGCTCAAAAATAGCAAATCTGGGTTTGCTGCATCAGGATTTATTTTGTGTCGTGGCAAAGGCGTGGATCCCTGTCTAAGAGCTGGCAGAGCCTTTGCAGATGTCTAGCGTGCGTTGCTCTTTCCCAGTTTTGTTCCCCTTATATTCCAGGAATCAAAGCTACTTGGAGGTTTATAATAACACAATTATTCCCTTATCACCAGGAGTTTTTATGCATTCCTAGACACTGACTGTGTGGACCTAATATGTTTGTGTTGATGTTTTAGGTTTCGTATGGATTGAAGGAGATTTCCAATGAACAGTCTGTCAAAACTTTGAAGTAAAATAAAATAAGCTAGTATTTATTTACTTGTTTGAACTATAAAACAAAATTATTTTTCTGCAACATTAAACCTGGTGTAGTATTTCCTAGATTTCACAGAGGTAGAGTGCTCTTTTAAACAGCCTGGTCCACTCCCCTTGATCCTGCTCTCAGATGCTCGTTATTGCTCTGTATTTCATAGACTGCGACAGAGGAAGCCCTGTAGAAAGAGGGGAGTTTGGAATGAGCCAGGGCAACAGGCGGATAACAGGGAGAGGAGGACGCCGGTATTGCAACGAATCAGAGCCATGTGTTTGTATATATATATATATACATACATATACATATATATATACATACATATATATATATATATATATATATATATATATATATAGTATGAGGAATCGACACAGGTAGAAGCTTGTTAACATGTGTTGAAAGATCCCATAGACAGATAGCCATCTATTCTTGGAATGTTCAACACAAAGAATATTTGCTATGTAGTTAATATGCCCTTATTTTGAAAAAGGTAATTTTCTGCTAAAATGAACAATAAAACACAATTTCCAAAAAAAATATTTTTTCATCTTTTGTTTTTACCATGCTTTATAATGCTTCACTAAGATTTTTACCATGTTGTACTTATTATAATTTTACCATACCACATTGAACTTTATTAAGGAAACCTACAATATTCCTTATTCATTATTATAACACTGTTTTAATGTGTTCCCAGATGATTTCTGTCAATATGTTGAGAAAGACACAAACACTAAATACACTCATGTTGATGGATGGGGAGCAGAAAGGAATGCAGAGAGGAAAGAATGCTGGTTAAATAGAGATGCTAATGATTTGATTGTGGGAGCCCTTGCTCAGCCTTCTGAACCACACCAATGCTATAAGTAATCTAATTATACAAACATGTGTTTCAAATGACTTTAATGGATTACAGTATATAGCTTACAATCCATAGTACAACAGTAACCTTAAAGATTTTTTTTTTTTATACAGCGATTTACAAGCCAATTTTGCTATGAGCTAATGAGGCATAGGATTTTTTCCTGTTAGTTCCAAAATGTTACAATAAATGCAGTGTCCCTTAAACCATTTCTATACTTTGAGCCTTGTAATTTTTCACAACTAACATTTAAGCTGACTGAGATGAGCAGTTTGGTTTAAAAACGTAAACAATACTAATACATGGGTTGTTAACTTGTTTCTATTATTGGAATTCATGTTTTAATGTGCAGAAAATGCTGTCAAACAACAATTAATAAGTATATTAAACTAAATTGTTTTTAGGGGGACTTCCTTGGATTATATCTTGTATGTAAAAGGTTCTACGCATAATTGTGGCCATGTGATTGTAACACCTGTAAGGTAGCCATGACTACGCCACAGAGGGAATTGCACCCTCAGAATTGAAGTTCTTTTTTTTTGGAGGGCAAATCAGGGAATAGAGCAACCAGGACACAGCCGTTGTCAATTAAAACAATGTTTTATTGCTCAGAATTAGAATAGTTAGCAGCAGATTATTACAAGAGCGCGTAGGTGCTTTGTGCTAAAGAAACAAAGAGGGTTTTGTTTAAAATCACAATAAAAGGATCTGCAAATAAAAACCGCTTAAAAACAAACACAAAGCACAGAACATCGATAAACATTATTCCCAACTACATTATCATCATCATCATCATCTTCATCATTATCATTAAAGCAACAACAACAAGTACTAGGTTTACCATTTATTTTCGTTTTCTTTCCGTCTCGGGTCCCCTCTCACAGACAAGACAAGACAAGACAAGACAAGACAAGACAAGACAAGACAAGACAAGACAAGACAAACGGTGGATGGCCATCATAGAAAACTAAAATCAAGGGGTATTTATAGTCAGGTGAGCATATTGTTTTCAATTGCCAGGTAATTAATTAATTAGCTTTGCGTACTGAGTTGGGAAGCAACAATAAAGTGCTACAAATCAATCAAAGAAAACATACACAAATCAAAATATACAAATAATAAATAAAAATGCAAAATAAAAACGTGAAATAATAACGGGTCACTTCGACCCCGTTACACCATCATCTTGCCATTGTTTTCGAGATTAATCTGCCAGTATCTACAAAGATTGTGAACCGTACAATTAAAACTCAGGTAATTAATTCTTCAACTGCTGTAAAGTTTTCTGATGTATTGAGCTCATTACCACTCCCTGGCTCCTTATCAGCAGATGAGTTGGTTAATAACTACAACACCTCCTTGACTGGTATCTTAGATACTATAGCACCAGTTAAAACTCAGAGAGTGTCTTTTAAAGAAAGCTCACCGTGGTTTAATGCTATAACTCGTAAACTGAAATATGAGGGTCGTAAATTAGAACGGAGATGGAGGGAATCTAAATTGCATGTTCGTTACACTGCATGGAAGGGCCGCCTGGTTAATTATAGGACGGCTCTGGCACTGGTTAGATCATCATATTATTTTATTTTAATTGAAACAAATAAAAATAATCCTAGATTTATTTTGGGGGAGTTTCCATGTTCCAGGATCATTAAACATGGTTGCTGCATTCATCTTGAAATAAACCTTCCTACATTTTAGAAAATTCCATTAATTTTATTCAAGCAAACTTACGTAAATTGTGGTTTGACCTCAAGACAATGATGCAGTGAAGTTACACAGCTGGTGCTCACCATATGGTTAAGAAAGATGAATCTGTTTGTTGGAACGCTCTTTATATTGGGAATCAAAAGAATGGCAACAACTCTAATTGCAACACATTATCCTGGCTTGAGGACGGGGTTGCCTAATTCCTGGTTTATTTAAAAAAAAAAATCAGTGACAGCAAGGATGTAAAAAGGGACACAGTAAATAAGTGAATAAGCAAGACAATGTGGTGCTGAGATGTTGCTTTCTTTTTTTTACAACAGCACTGCTGCAGTCCCTGCCCTTCCCATTGGCTAGTAGACCATACCAATCAATGTCAGAATGAATGCTGTTAGTCAGACTCAATCAATAGAACTGCTCTATTATATTCAAAATGTCACGTACACAGATTCATTCCTTTACATAAGAACAAAATAATGGGATACTGCAGGTCGACTAGTTGGGTCACATTTACACAAAAGCTATTATTATTATTATTATTATTATTATTATTATAAATGCTGATCCCTTGTATATCATTTTTTTTTTCTTTCACATTTTTTATTTAGTTCAGGTATTTGTTAAGTGGGCCAAACAGTCATCTACGTACGTAGCTAAGATGCAGAATTTTATCTACAGATGGCATTTCTGTCCGTACACGGTATTGTAGCGGGGGGTGCAGTTGGACCGACTTTGCCTGTGACTGTATTGCACCCCGGAACTGTTTCAGCTGTGCGCTTGGACTATGCCAGACTGTTAAATTGCTGGACTTAATTGCTTGCACCGTGTAGCAGGGTGCTGAGACTTAGTACCGGATCAGACAGTCTGCATGGGGGTCACCAGGTGCTGTTCATGTGAACCCCATGCGGCTGTACAGGATTCTGATTGGGTGAGGACCATTATAATCTTTTACATTGTTGTTTGTTAAAGGTCAGTGGGTGCTGATTGGCTGAGCCTCACATAACTTGTAACTTTGTGTTTCTGTGTGTGGGTCCGAGGGAGGATAAAAGAGGGTGCATCAGGTGTGTGTGGATTCAGGAGAGTGGAGAATCGTGCGCTGTGAGCTGTGCTACTTGCTGTGAACCTGCTGCTGCAAATAAAGAGCCTGCCGGCTATTGAACTGTGTCAAGACTGCCTTCTTTTTACAGCAGCAGTTTCATCCTGTGCTACAGTACATATTCCGTCCAATCATTTTTCTTTTTTTTTTTTAACAAAATATTTTAAATGAGAAATTGACTAGTTTTTCATGTTTTGATTTTGAGCTGAGAAATAAAACAAAATGTGAATCGAGGTTTTTAATTTTCTGGTTTTAAATATGAAATGAAAATAATTGATCTGGGCTTGTTTGACCATTTCTGATATTGCTTGTTGTAATCAAATATTTGAAAAAAAAATATGATAGTCCATTCATGAAATCTGATTTGCTTGTGGGTATTCTGGCTGGCAATGAACTGACATGCATAGGACAATGCATGTTAAGTATTATTATTTATTACAGTTACCCATTTATACAGTTGGGTATTTAGTAGGAGCAATCTAGGTAAAGTACCTTGCTCAAGAGTACAGCAGCAGTGTCCCCCACCTGGGATTGAACCCACGATCCTCCAGTCAAGAGGCCAGAGCCCTAACCACTACTCCACACTGCTGCCCTAGGTTCCAGTGAGATCTTTGATAAACTAATTCTAAAATGAATTGCTATTTGATCTGAAATACAGTATTCAATTGCAACAAACAATATCAGAAATGGTCAGACAAACCAAAAACATTATAATTTGTTGTTACGCATTTAAAAATCGTAAAACGGAAAATCACAATGATTCTCATTTTTTTGACTTCTCTGCACAAAAACGAAAAACTAGTCAATTTTTCAATTAAAATTTTTTGTTTAAAAAATAAAAGATGTTTTTGCAGAATATGCAGCCCCAGTTCCCTGAAATGAGCTGTTTAATTTAGATGTATATATACTGGGGTGGGACAGAAATCAAGTGGATAATAAAGCTGGATAGATCAGATACTATTGTTGGACAGTGGATTGGCTTTAATCCCCAGCTGTTTTATGACCCAGGATACCGTTGTGTGAATGGAAATAGCAAAAACAAATATCAAAGCAATGAATCTAGGATACACCCTGAACAATCGTGTAGTACTGCAGTTACTCCAAGGATGAGGATAGCCAAACAGACCCTGAGCCCCTTAAAGGACTATGTGAATGTTCATGGTGTACTCTGTTTACAATGTTTGGAAAGGAAGTACGTTTTAAGCTATATTTAACAGTTGATATAAGATAATTACTTTCCGTCGATCAAGTTTCACATCTGCTTAGCAATGCGAGATTCCAAAATGAGGCCTGGTATGAAAAATATTCAATATTTAAAAGGTTATTGGATGCTAGATATCTCAAAGCGTTTTGTATTATATGTTTTAAGTTTTGTTATAAACACTATCCTATTTAGTCATACTTTAATCGAACATGGTTATACGCAGCATGATGTTAGCGTAATGAAATTGCCACAATACTTTGTGGCTCAAGGAGAATTGTTGCAGACAGCGTGTTGGATTTTTACTAATATGATAATTAGTTCTTATTCTCTGTAATAATTATTCATTTTTAATATATGTAACACATTGTACAACTAGAAGTATGGTAAACAGGAATTCAACATTCATCAAATTATATTCTACCATGACATATCAGATTACTGTATAACATTATTATGAGAAAAATGAAGATTAAATAACAATATATCAGTATACCAAAAACAGGACACGGGACCCCACCTAAAACAGGTTTTACAAAAAAAGCAGAGGTTTTACAAATTAATAATTGTAACAATGTCTTTCCAAACACATACACACATGTTATACAGTTATAGAAAATTAACCTTATTCCAACACTTAAAACACACACATGCTTACACAGATTATACAAAGTGAACTGTATATAGAAAATAAAGCTCATTGCAACAAGGGCAGACAGAATTTGTAGAAAGTAAATGTTATACACACAAATGACAGTGTATGTTTTTGTAAATAAATTGGTGTCTCTGTTTTCAGTGCCAAAACATACAGTAGATTGAGAATATAATACTTCCTGGTCACTAAGGTGTAATGTGATACAGCACAAGTTTGTTTTGGCAACCTGTTTAAATCTGTCCCAGTAGAAATCCCCAGTCAGGTTCTGGGTCAAAGAGAGTGGACACGTTGCCTCTAATTCCGTCCTGGCTTTAAACAAACATCCTATAAATTATGTCTTCAGACATAAATACTAGTTATTTACTGGTGGTTTATATGGTTGTAGTTGGAACCAAAAGCATGCAAGTATGCATAACATATTTTTGTTATGTGAAAAAACAATGTATGCTAATGTTATGGGAAACTAGGCAGTAAACAGTGCAAACAAATTCAGCTTTTTGTGTGTTGCTATTATTTATTTATTTATTTATTTATTTATTTCATTTATATAGCACCTTTCATACCGAAGTATCACAAGGCACTGTACATAACTACATAAAAATAAAATAAAATACAAAATATACAAATAATAATAATAATAATAATAATAATAATAATAATAATAATAATAATAATAATAATAAAATAATCATTAAAAGCTAGCAATTATGTTTCATTAAAACCACTAAGATAAAAATGTGTTTTAAGTTTAGACTTAAAAATACCCACAGACCCAGCTTCTCTAACACATGGAGGTATTGTGGTGGTCTGTACATAAGAATCCGCTGGAGTATCATTAGAAACTTAAAATTGGGATACGATATATTGCAACGGAATTGCACTGACGGTGGCTTTTTTTGTTCTTTTTTCTTGTTACAGCAGGTGCCTGGGGTTTTGGGCTGACCCCTGTAGGACAGTGACCAGCAGGACAGCATTTGGGACGGGGAGAAGCTGGCCCTGGGTTTTGACAGGGCCTGTCTGTGTGGGGCTAATTTATAGCGATGAGGACAAGGGCGATTTTTGGCCTGGAATAGAAGCCGGAACGGAAGGAATACAAGGTTGTATCTTTCTGTGCTATGGCCTCTCTTCTTGCGGTTGAGAAGCACTGGGACCCTCCTTGCCTATTTGCACAATTTAACTTGTTTTTAGATGGTGTTAATCTAATCCAATTGTTTTAGTAAATTGATATTTTAGATACTTGTCAATTAGTTGGCTGGGATTGTATTTTATTGTGTAAATTGATATGTTGATAGATTATTGTGGCCATTTATTGCAATAAATATTAAAGCTTACTTACCTGTTGTGGTACTTGGATGGGGTTGGTGTCACAGAATCTCAGAAGAACGTAGAGTGGAAAACGGAGGGGTTAACATTTGTACACAAAGTGTTTGGTTTATTGTCACCTGGTCTGCACTCTACCAGTTTTGTGCATTAAAGCACATGACACTACTTTCACATCAGGTCACCACAGCTGCTGTTCAGATCTGTTTCTATAACTGCTGCAGCAATTAATCTTGACTTTCTGGATTACTTCCTCCAAAAGGAAGTCAGTGCTGGGAGCTCCTGCAGCTTCTTTGAGTTGTCTGCATTGCTTTGGGAGTTGGTTCAGGGGTTTACCAGGAGTTAAGAAAATATTTGAGCTAGGGTGTTTTTTTTTTTTTTTTTTTTTTTAATTTATTTAATATAGAGGTGCCCATGATAGGGCAGCTGTACATGTAACATGTACCAATTCCTGTTTCCCTTGGATCTCTGCCTAAGCCAAAGCAATTCTCAAGGGCCAACCCTGCCTGATTGGACACATATTAACTACATTTCAGGAATGCGTTCTTGCCTCCAGTGTCTTTAGGAGGTCATTACTGCCCACAGCATGAAAAAACCCTACTTTTCTTTCCCAGCATTTGATAATTACATCCTTGAGCAAAATTACAATTAGTTTCTCAGAAGTGTGTTATTAGGAGCATGTTTATAGGAAATTAAACCTCTATAGGAAATGTGGATTGCTGAAATTGACAACCGTTTTAATCCTATTGAGTAATGTTAATTTATAATGGTCAGCAGTGTGGAGTAGTGGTTGGGTCTCTGGACTCTTGACCGGAGTGTCGTGGGTTCAATCCCAGGTGGGGGACACTGCTGCTGTACCCTTGAGCAAGGTACTATATAAATCGCTCCAGTAAAAACCCAACTGTATAAATGGTTAATTGTATATAAGAAAAATGTGATATCTTGTAACAATTGTAAGTGGCCCTGGATAAGGGCATCTGCTAAGAAATAAATTTAATTATACAAACACTTCCATAATTTCTATGCTGTAATGGGTAACCTTATCTAGTAACTTGTGTACAATTGTAGCTGTAACGCTATGACCTTTCTCAATGCTTCTGTATTCAGGACAATGTACAGCAGGATGGGTACTTATTTGCATATTTTGAAGTTCTCACATGCAAGGGAAATAACAAATGGTACATTCAGGGTTAATGGAAATCTCAGATTTTATTCTGTTTCATTGGTTAATTCTGTGATGCAGGTATTACTTCAACTAAATCAACTCCTGACGATTTGTCATCTTTGGCCCTCTAGGTTTTTGATATCTGAGCATGGTGGCAATGTAAGGTTTTTTAAATTAAAGTAAACATGGAATTTAACTATTTATGCTATAATGATGCGACCAGACAATGCTTAACATTAAGAATATTTACCATATATTGGTTCCAAATACCCACATTGCATTCTATATTGAACGCTATTGTTTAGATACAATGTGTGCCACTAGTATTAACAGATAAGCAATTGATCAAGTTACCAGCACACCTGGAGAGAGCCTCAGACTGATTCATCGATGGGCTGCAGTAAATCCTAGCGGGAGCGTCTCTGTCTGTGTATGCTTTTTAGTTCTGGTATTTATACTATAGTAGACTCAGTATATATGTGACTACAGTCTGTCTTATCTTGCTAATTATCAATAGAAATTATTCAGTTGTTACTCCATTCAAGTACAACCAACCATTATCTAATCTATTTTACAAGGTTACTGTGGTTACTTCTTTACCATATTTTCCTTCCTATATATTTCTGCACATTCCTGATCTCTCCAATCATTTTAAACCTAATTTACCTTAGGAACTACCTATGCCAAAGTCCCCTCCAGCAAACTGGTATAACATTACCAAAACAATTCATTTCTATTCTACAGCAGGTACTGAGTACTGACTGCTGGGTATTCTGAAATTACACATATTGGCACCCAACTTGTTGCCCACTTACAGCCCTTTGTGAGAGCGTGTTTCTCTTATGAAAACTTCAATAACAAACCAAAATGGATTCAGTTTAACAGGGGCTGAGTACCAGATTTGACTCATCACAGCATGTAATTGAGGTTTTTTTTTTTTTTTTTTTCTACATCAAACCACCAGAAAACTATCGCCTAAAATACAGGGCCTAGCATAGCCAAAGCACCCAAACTATGCTCTTAGCTATGTAGGAGAATCCAGTCTAGCTGGCAACAATATAAATAACCCCAATTTATAAAAGGGTGCTCCAATGACTGGAGTAAAGGATTTGGAGAAATTACAAAATCATGAAATTAAAATTTGAATATGGAGCACTTGATTCACTTAAAGAATGATTGGTTGATCTTATCCAAAGAAATATTTTCTTTGTTTATTACATTAACTTATTAATTATCAAAGCGCTGTTTCCCAGCTAAAAAGTGAATTGAATAAGCCCTAAGAGCCGAGAGACTGTAGTGCTGAGTCCCAGCTAATCCACTGATTTACTGACCTTGGGAAGCCACCTGACCCAGTCCTTCAGTCCCAGGTGTAAAATTAGATAGAAAGAGAGCCCCACTATAAACCACATGTTGTATTTATATTGAGTTATCATAGATACACAATTTATAAAAAAAGAAAAAAAAGACAAACTGATTTATCACACTTCTTAGTGATAATAAATTGAAGAAAAAAGACTATGCAAGTTGCATTTAACTGCAAATAAAACTATGTAATTAGTATTAAAATACAATTTTAATTTTAAGGTGTCCGCATGAAATATTATGTTAAATCATAAGAAGGTTAGTTTAAAACCCAGTTTAGTAACTACAGTAGCACCAAAAACAGGAAGTGAAAAAAAAACATGGTGCTTATGAGAGTAGGAGACCTTTTCTGGATGTGTCAGCAGTTGTAGTTGGTTTCCAGAGACCTTCTCAAGATACAATATCTGCCCTAAAATAAAACCCTGAATTCAAGTCAAGAACAAATCCTAGTTGCTCCCCTGATCTGAACCCAGCCGCTCTTTAATTCCCCAGGGGTGAGTTACTGACCATCTTATTACCAGTATTGTTTTGTTTGTTCTTCTTTATTGTAAATACATTTTTTTTTTAATTTGTAAAAATAAAACATCACAGAAAAACTGCATGTGAGGGAAGTGGTCAGACTCAAATGAGATAATTGATGGCCAATGTGAGTCTGACCACATGTATAAAAGAGGAGCTAGGAACCAGCTTCTTTGTTCCTCAGCTAGGATTAGTACATTTTGTTAAGATGAGAAGCTGAAGTGGCAGTCTCCACTAAGGGTAAAGATTTCGTTTTAGTTTATAAAAGTATATTTAGTTTAGTTAGGATCGAGTTCCTGGTGCAGGTAAACTTTGTTACGGGGAGTAACGCACAACCAAACTAGGCCACACCACCACCCCGAATGATACCATTGTTGGCAGCTCAGTGGTGGTGCATAGTATTGTATCCTGCACTGTTTTCTTGTAAAATCAAATCTGGATATCTCTGTTGGCATTATCAACCACAATCCCTCTTTCTCTCTCTCACTCTATCTCAGCGGACACATGTTGTAAGAAAGTGGATCCAAAGATACACATGTGTAACAGAAGCTTTATTGCTCAGGTGTTTGTGGAACTAGGTGTCAGAGTTAAAAGGATGCAGACAGGGCTCTGACCTTACAGTTACAGTGTGTTCAAAATGAGTGGCCAACTAACTGACATGAGTGTCTTTTAAAAAGAAGTTCAACTTCACGGCTGTGAAAGTATACATAATGTGATGTAAAGTGATAATTGTACCAAACAAATTCTGTGAAACACTTTTAATAAAGTAGTTATTTTAAAATTGTGTTGGTAACTACACAAAAATTATTTTACACAACCTATTGTAGTGAATTTGGTACCATTTTAATTGCTTTTTTGAACATTCCGGAAATATCAGTAAGTTTCAGAAATCTATGTAATAGACCTAGTATTTTGTCTAGTTATTGGTTATCTGTATTGGTAGAGTGTAAGTGAGTTTAGGAAGAGAACAAGAATGTTGAAGAAGAGCACTATATCTCTGTGAAACTAAGTTAATGAAAACGTATGTGTTTTATTTTGCTTCAAAGTCTCTAAATGACTGTTCATTGGAAATCACCTCCAAGTCTTACAAATTTAGTTTAAACACTGGATTTATTTTTATAGTAAATAATTGCTTTTGTAATGCATGTGTGCAATATACATGTGGCCTTGCAATAGGTAGTTAGGGTTTGGCAAAAGTTGTTTAGTGTGGCATTTGGGTTTCTTCAAATAGCGTGGTGTTCTTGTTGGGTTTAGTGGTATTGGTCACATGCTGTATAGATTATAGTATCGTTTTGGTAAAAATGAAAATACAGGAGAATTTAAATTAGAACATGCCTACATGCTCCATGTTATTACTGGTTAACTTGTAACTCCCACTGTAGGACCCACCTTTTAAGACAGCAATAAGCAAATAAAGTTAAAACACTTTCCCCAACTCCGCCTAGTTTAGTGCAATGTATAGAAAAAAAGTCTCTGGGGGGATTGAACCTAATTAATGACCCCCTCTGGTATGCTGTTCCAAACATTTTAGAAGGAAAAAATCAGTTTGTTTGACCTTGACAAGCACCCATGTAAGGGACGGCACTCTGTCTCTAAATTCTATGTATTTTTACAAAACCCTGACATATGCTTTGAAGTAATTTCTTTAACTACAGGGTCCACTACGAAAAAACAAACACCAGATAAGTTTCACTTGAAATCTGCTATACAAAGCTTATGTTACTCTTAGTTTATTATAGTAAACTAGAACAAATGGACAAAATGAATAAACCTAACAATTAGCCCACGTACCATGTCACACAAAAAGCACCATTAGACCTCTGAACAGGAAACACAGCACATGTATACAGTATTAAGTGACTGGAGCTGACACAAAAACAAGGTCCCAGTGTGGAGGCTTTGTAACATGTATGTAAACAAATCAGGCTGAAATATGTTCCTGGCTGGGATACAGAAAAATTCGGAAGACTTTCTGAGAAACAAACATCGTAAATCCACAAACTTCGATCTAATAAAATAATTATGCAACAGTTTGTTTTCCAATTGTCCTTTTTAATCATATGAACTATTAGCACTTTACAAAAAGTAAAGATTAATCTGGATCTGTATATCCAAATTTGGTGCATGGATTTTTATAAATGTAATAGTCATTTACAATAATGGGCCCAGCACTATATTATAAACCATCATCACTTTCAAAAAACCTTTTTAAAATCCTACTATGTGTGATAAGTACATTTCACTATAGCTGTTTCTAATGACCTTTTTCAACCATGGGAGCTGTATCTGAAATGACTCAAAGAGCCTACTTTTTCAAGCGATGTAGTTTTAGTGCAACTACTATTTCCCTTCTGCACCCGCTGCCTTTCAGATACTGATGGACCAGGTCTTACGCCCACATCGTGAATATGTGGCAGCGTATATTGACGATGTAGTTATTTACAGCTCCACCTGGCGAAAGCATTTGGCTAGGGTTACAGCCGTCTTTCAGTCTCTAAGGGTAGCCCAGCTGACCGCTAACTTGCGAAAATGTGTGTTTGGCAAAACAGAGACTCAATATTTGGGAATTATAATGGGGAATGGGCGAAACCCGTTGTCACCAAAATCCAGGCTTTGATAGACGTGGCAATCCCCAAAATCAAGACTCAGGTGAGGTCTCTACTGGGGTTAGCCGGTTATTACCGAAGATTTATCCACGATTAGTTGATAACCCATTAGTTGACCTCACCAAAAAGAGTGCCCCAAATTCTATGAAATGGTCAGTAGACTGTCAGGGGACATTTGATATTATCAAGCAGAGACTCTGCCAGGCCCCCACTCTCATCACCCCATCACCTTCACTAAGAGATTCATCCTCCACACCGATACGTCAGATGTCAGTTTGGGTGCAGTCTTGTCCCAAAAGGTAGACGGAGTAGAACATCTCATCCTGTACCTCAGTAAAAAGATGCTCCCTCGGGAGCGCAACTACTCCGTGGTCCAAAAGGAGTGTTTTGCCATTAAATGGGCTACTCACTCTTTACGATATTACCTGCTGGGACATTCATTTGATCTCGTCACAGACCACGCCCCACTCGCGTGGTTAAGCACAATGAAGGACAGCAATGCCCAGATAACTCGGTGGTATCTGGCATTCCAGCCCTTCGTATACCACATGGTACACTGTGCAGGATAAGACCACCAAAATGCGGACTATTTTTCCCAGGAGGGGGAGTAATGGGAAAGGTAGATTTAGCCAAGTGTTCCTTTGGCTCCACTCTGAGCAGTGGGAGATCGAATGATTCTTAGTGTTGGATCTCCCCCACCCCAACCTGTGTGGGCGCTGAGGGAACAGAGTACCCTGGACTGGTTGGCCTGACAATTAATTCCCAGGGTTCGGCAGAAGTCGGACATCTAGAAAGGAGGCAGAGCTACGGTACACTAAACCATTGACCTGGAAGGTTAACAGCGTGGCATCCGCGGATTGGAGGAGCGGATGTGCTAGTTAACCAAGGGGTCATGGTTTACGGTATAAAATAGGGACGTAGTGATGTGATCTGTTCCTTGTAATGGTTATGCTATTACTGAAAGGTCCCAAGTTGTAAAACTAACCGTGAGTGTTTTTGTTTGTTTTGCCTGTCTAAAGTCTACTGTTTGTCTTGTTTCTTAGACTAGACGGCTAACACAATCCGGAGCTGTTGCCCACGGCCAGCAAAAAACCCGGACAACAGAGCACAAGTAACCGTTCACAAATAAATTGTACTTTCACCACCCGCACTGCAGCACTCACTGGGAGAGGTGACCGTGTTTGTGTTTGGACTTTGTTATTGTTTACGGGACTGCAACTCTACATGATTCCCTGTGCAATCGCTGTGTATTGCCAGTCCTCCTGTTTGCTTTCTGTTTGGTCATCAGACCCATGGAATAAAATGAAACAGAACTCGTTTTCACCCGTACTTTGTTGTCTGTCTTTTCATTGTTGGATTACTACACTGCACCTGCAAGTACCACTTACCTGCAAGCACCACTTACCTGCAAGCAAGTCCACAGGTGGAAATGTACGATTATGCACTTTGGGAACAGGGAACATTAAAATTCATTTACAGGTAACTTTAGATAAAACAAAACTCACTTGATTTAACAATTGGGGAAACATCTATATAATGTGGAGTTGCACTAATGTAAGGCATAACAATTGTGGGCTACAATCTGACCCTTCTAAATTGAGATTTGAAACAATTCAGTTCACATTTAAAATGATCAACAACCCAATGCTCCAAGAACAAGTTTGTATGGGAAGTGCTAAACATCTAAAGTGGAAAGGTTAGTAATGCGCGATCTGAAAGAGACTATGCGTGTATGCATTGGCTTAATAAAAGCATCTACATGATTGTGCAGATTAATTCTTACTCAACATGTCAGGAAGGGTTGCATACTAACACAAAATCAGATACTTCCCAAGGGGCTACAGTTACATCCACTTACAAAATTCACATCTGTGTAAGGACATTGGGTCAGAATCCTAACCTTGTAAACCCCCTTCTGTTTAGTTTCAGCCCAACCTCAAGTTCTTTTTGTGTGTACAGTAGGTGCAGTGTTGTCTTTTCCTTTCATTATCCTGTGGATTTCAGATTTGTAAGTATTGCCATTTTCCATGAGATGCATTTTATTCCCCAAAGGAACATTGTTCATTTCTACTTTAGTATTGTATTGCGAACCCTGTAGTTTTATTATAATTTTCACTTCATATAGTGATCGTCCTACTGTCATAAATAACTTTGTATATAATTTTAATGATTTGTGTGCAGGTTGTATGTGATCAGCTCTTACTAAAATAAATAAAATATTCACTCTTAGATGAGCTTCCAATGGATCATTGTAGGGCACCATTATGACCAATCAGGAATCTATATGAATCTATTTAGATGGACTGGGTCATAATTTACACAACCACTATAAACACAAAAGGGATAGGTTGGCATATTTTAATGATAGAAACACTGTCATTTATTTATTCTATTTTAATCCAGCTAGGGTTTTCTCCAACCGGGTGATTTATAGAACCACTTATTCATTTTAACATGACAATATTGATTTATAAAATACAATGGAATTCATTTTGCAATTTTTATTTATTTTTAGAACGACTGTATTAAGATCAGCCACTGTTCAACTTATTAAAACAGACCCCATTGTAATCAGAACACTTCTACTACCTCTGCATTTTACAACATAGGTATAGAATATTGTTATTTTAATATCGCTAGTATTTTACTAAGACTATATTAAGGAAATGTGTTTCCTGTATCATACAAAATACTTTTGCTTTTGGACATTCCCATCAGATTGTACAGAACTGATTGGAAATGTAACCAGTAAATAATTAAATCTGAAGAAGCCAGGCTCTGACCAGATGTTCTAAATCTGGACCCCTTTTGAAGTCTCTGTTTATTTTAAGGCAATCTGGTCTCTTGAATATTGGGACTCCTGATGTTCTCTTCCTAAAAAAAGTTCAGAGATCAACACTAATAAAAAAATTAAAATACAAGACAAAACTTGAAGGATAAAGTTTGTGCTTCACATAAACATTCTTTGAAATAAAACAGAAAACATAATTTTAGCATATAAATTTTGTTTCTGTCCGTTTCCTAATTTAATAGATGCATTTCCTGTACCTTTTTTATCACTTGAACTTGATTAGTCATTAAACTTTAATACAAGGGACGCCGGGCTTTTTTAAAGTTGAACATACAATGGTCAGGAAAACATCATTGAATTAATTGTCTTGGCTCATCCAGCAAAAAATATTACTTTGTTAACATAAACACTGAAGGCCTTGACCTTTAGAATGTTTCTTTGACTAGGATGTCTTAATAATACAATGTGAAACCACAGGCCTGTATTATGTGGGACTTCGTTAAACTCTGAGGCACCACTGAGGAAGTATTGGTGCCATTGTTTGTTCTGGGAGAATATTCGACCTGAAAAAAGAAACAAGGACCAGGGGTCACAAATGGAGATTAGATAAAGGGGCATTCAGAACAGAAAATAGGAGGCACTTTTTACACAGAAAATTGTGAGAGTCTGGAACCAACTCTCCAGTAATGTTGTTGAAGCTGACACCGTGGGATCCTTCAAGAAGCTGCTTGATGAGATTCTAGGATCAATAAGCTACTAACACCCAAACGAGCAAGATGGGCTGAATGGCCTCCTCTCGTGTGTAAACTTTCTTATGTTCTGTCCTGTTCACTATACATCGTGTATTCCCGTATGGCTCCTAAGGCTTCCATTCATTTAGATGTTCACTTTAAAATAATTCTGTGAGGTATTGGAAGTTGTGAGTAAAACTTAAGAGAAGTATTAGTCAGTAACTGAGTAGCATCTTAACAATGATGTCTGTTGTTACTAATAAAAGCATACTACAATTAACACGCGCAGCAGTATATCATATAGTTCTCTGCAGTTTAAAGGTTGACCTATTCAAAAGCTGGAACAACTTGAACAAACATTTATTAAATTAAAAATCATGTTGTGGCTGGGTGCTTTACATTTAAAACGATTCACTTATGATGCACATATTTATTATATTTCCATTATGAATGACACATGTTTCTGAGTTTGGATGTGGGTTAAGTGTGAACGGAATGGAAGTATGGATATCTTAGCAGAAGAAACACAAATACTACGATAAAGACTCACAAATAGGAACAAAAAACAAATAGCTATTTATAAACACCAACTTAACCATGTAGCAGTTACTTTATTCATAACAAGTTTGACTGATTTCAGACTGCCATTAGCACTACCTCATGTTACCTCAAGTAGGGTAGCCCAGTAGTCTGTGAAATAATTCATAATGACTTCTTTAGATTACCATCAGATCAACAGAATAATCCATCTGTTTCAATTTGAATGTGATAGAATTTAAAATGTTTTATATAAGCGATAACTACACGGCCCATTGAGTTTACTATGATAACAATTTTCCTGTTGGATACATTCTGAGAGACAAGCATTCTGTATTAGCGAGGAAGACTGTTGTCTCCAAGCACACTCAATGCAGCATCTGGTTATAACTATTATATAATAGTTAAATAGATTTACTAAGAAATAGTCAACTTAACGGTAAGACCAAGCTTTTGTTTACAGTGGTGTCCTAGACACAAAACAAAATACAAAGCCTTACAATCAATACAAATACAAAACAATCAGATAGAAACAAACACTCAAGACAGGGCTAAATAGAAAAACAAATGTATTTAGATAATAGTTTATTTAGATAAGATTAATTTGAAACCCTAATTTGTAAAGTTTAGCTATTCTGTCCGCAACAGTTTCATACAATAAGCACCTTGAGAGATAAACAAAATTAGATGCTCCAAGATTTTGACAACTATATTAATTAAGGACTTGCTGGGCTGAGTAACAAACAAAATATGATCTTAAACAGACTTTTGAAAAATCTGTTTCATTTTTGTTTTTATGTAAACATGAATCACACTTCTAATTACAGCAAAATACCTATCTAACCTAAAACTAGGCACTGATTAATTTGCTCCAGATGTTGGCTATTCTTTTCCCCATGACACTGCATTGTTTCAGTACTGATCACCCATATTAAAGATTGAATACTACTGTACCATATGTCAGAGAACTGCTGGGCTGGAGCAGGAAGTTGAGGAAGGTCTGTGAAAACTATGCCGAGAACAGTATTTTGGTGATTGGGTAAACACAGCAGCTGAGAATGAGAAGCATATGTCCAACATACAAGAAACACCCGACCCCCTGTGTTATATTTCACAGTTTAACCTTACAAAACATTTCTGCTTATACAACTTTCAAAAGCAGGACAGGGGAACAACTTACCATGACGAGAAACAACATGTAGAAGTTACCGGAGCTTTTAAATAAAAATAAAAAACAGCATGAAACCTGGAATCCAGTTTTTATTTATTAACTCTATTAAAATTCGGGAAGTTCAGACAATTTATCTCAATATCACACCTGTTGCACAGGCATCATTTATCATTGGATCGAGTCCATAACAGCAGACCAGACTCCACCACACCATCACAAACCCTGTCATCTCCCTGAACTGGTGATATAATGCCGGTGGGGTTATATTCCTCCGTGGCATGACACAAGATCACAAGTCACTGAATCAGGATGAAATGCATTAAACTGCATCATTCATTACTAGATCCTGCTGTGAATGTACCCCACATCCCAGAAGAAGAGTGCGCTGTTGGTCTCCAAGCATTTCCTTCCAAATAACTGCATGTGCTTCCCCATGGAATACTGTGGTGGATATCAGTTATCAGACATGGCTATACATTGCATTTTTAACAGAAGTGTATTTTTCCTGCATTGGTAATGGTTTGGGTAGTCACTTGTAAATGTAGATATTCTATCAAATATTAACATTGCCACTGTAATTTAAATGGCTACAGTAAGTATTATTCTGTATTACAGCCTTTGTTTTTAGCAGGAGTAGTGTGTGAGTACAGCTTTGAGTTGTATTGCGGAATAATCTTTGACCTTTCTTTTAGTTTCGCCTCTGCATGGTGCACATCCTGAATTAAAAATAACTTTCTTTATTTGTGTACTTCTGTGGTTGAAGTCTTTGCACATTTAGCTGAAGGAATAAACATGTTACTCTACTGATGACTCAAAGTAAATTGACAGAGGCCAAGACAGACATACCCAATAACACATTCATATTACTTTGTAGTGTATTACATTGTAGGACTGTACAATGATATATACTTCACTTGTGCATAAACAGTCCTGTTGTAGCACTTTAACTTATAATGCTGTCCAAAGTTCCATTATTCCATCCATCAACATCACTGGACGCTGCATCAAATGATCAGAATCATCACATGTCAAAATGCTGTTCCCTGATTGGTTAATGCATACTATGAATTCTAAGTCATTGTGGGAAAATAGAAATCCTTTGCTCCTTCCATAATACACAGGGCTCAACATGGTAACTAGCCATTAACACAACCTCATTCCATAAGACAAAGATTATGCTTTTTCTTATTATTTAAAAAATTTGACAATTTTGTTTATAGTAATTTCTGATTTTGAAACGGCACCAATTATTTGTCTGGCTGATGTTCCTCAGCTGTACTGGTTGTATAAACTGACATTTGACATTTGCACGCTGAGCAATAAAAACACATTAATCACTGGATGTGGCAGTGGACTAGAAGTGGAGCTTTTTTCATTTTCTTGACTATTTATTACTCTTTCCTTTTTCACAACAGGGTGAAATCTTTGGTAATATGCATGTAATTTGTCACTGTTCCAAATGTTTATTTGTTAATGACATGATAGATTTCCTTTCAATAGTGTGTTTGAGAGCTCTTTGTATATTTTATCCAAGGCTGCACAGGAATTCATGTACCATGGTGAGAGGATAGCGTCACGGCCCAAGCTGTTACCGACAGGAATTAGAGACTCAGAGACAGAAGCTGCAGTCTAAAGCACAAGCTCACATTTATTAAACACAAAACAAATAGAAAGGCACAAGGGCCAAAATAAAAGGCACAAAACAACACAACACAACACAACACAACACAACACTCCCTCCAGCAAACAAAAGATTTCTCCTTCCTTATATATATATATGAGGCCACTCCCCAATTAGCATCAATTACCTAATTGGGGAATGGCCACACCGGTGATTGTTACATGGGCAGCAGTGTGGAGTAGTGGTTAGGGCTCTGGACTCTTGACTGGAGGGTCGTGGGTTCAATCCCAGGTGGGGGACACTGCTGCTGTACCCTTGAGCAAGGTACTTTACCTCGATTGCTCCAGTAAAAAAACCCAGCTGTATAAATGGGGAATTGTATGTAAAAATAATGTGATATCTTGTAACAATTGTAAGTCGCTCTGGATAAGGACGTCTGCTAAGAAATAAATAATAATAATAATTTAACCCCATCCCTGCCAACCTTACATTCCCCCCTACACATGACAGACAGGCAGGGCTCGTGCCCTGCCACACATGGTTTATTAAAAGAAGGTGATGTACAATATGTAAGTACAGTATATGTAGTCCTTCTGATATACAGTTCATTATCTAATCTCATTCAAAACAAATTCAGAAATAAGATTTCATAAAACAGTTTTACATTTGTACCTGTAGAGCCCTCTTAAAATTCAGACAGATCCAGGTAATAGTAAATAGGCAACAGGGGGCGTCCACACTAAACAGTGGGAGTGGGAGACTAGCAGAGTGCCTGTAAGGTCCTTGCAGATTGGTTGGGGCACACGTTATCTTATAACAGGCTTATAACAGTAACTCTAATTATTCAATTGAAAACAGCGTTGGATCTAAATAGTTCTGTCGTTTAATGTATTGAAGAGGAAAATCAACATCGCTAACTTGTTTTATTGTTGTCCTTAAACTAAGTAAAATGCCAGGTTTGGTCCTGTTTTTTTTATAATTAAATAGTGTTAATGAGATCTGCCCTGGTTTAGATCAATGTAATAGACCCCAGTGAGGAGATTCCACCTCGGCATAGTTAAATATACCTGATTTACCTCTGTGAAGAAAGCTAGATCCAATAGGGCCTTCAATTAGTTGTGTTAATACTAATTTAAAAATTAAGTAAAAAATAACAAAGCTTATGTCACTATTTTATTAATGAATAATTTTAGCTCCCCATTTACATTGTAAAAAGATCTATTCTTTATTCTCTTCATCAAGAAAATATGCACAGTTGGACGTTCAAGTGCTTTTTTGGCATAACTTCAGCTTTTTCCCAGCAAATGATGATTCACCTTTAAATAACCAATATGCTTCACTAAACATTTTACCAAATGTTTACATTACAGTATCTGGAAAGGCACTGAATACATGAAGCTAGAAACACACATTATATACAATTATCATTCTCTAACTTCTACTACAATATTAATGTAAACCAATGCAATCCACACAATAAGCTACCTTATCACTGCACTTTTTTATTTTCCTAATAATATTTTAAGAGAATAGATACAAAATTGATAAAAACAAGCTGTTGTGGGAAAAAAGAGCAGATGATAAAACTAAACAAAATGATATTACATGTCAGGGTCTGGTCATGAATGGAAACTAAACCGACATGTGTTTGAACAGTCTACGCCATGTCTGTTATACACAAGCAAACTTGCATAAAGTTCCTTTCAGCTATGTGTCACATGCCATTGACATAATCTCAGCATAACAATAAGAGAACCAAAGCTTTCTTAAACCTTCTACATAATTTGGATCTACACCAAAAAACAAGGAATGATTTCATTACATGTATTGAGGACGACATATAATTGTTTTAACAAAATTGTATTGGCGTATAAAAAACACCTTGCTGTTTCATAATTATCATAACTTCCAAACGTGAATAAATAATTGTATTTCGTATCAGGGTTCTCTGTATTATAAAGTTCTACATGGAGTTGATTATTTGGTTACTTCTCATGGACAAGGTCAAGTTGAATTGCATCTGCAATTTGTATTAGAATTGTTAAAAACATGTGCCCCTTTTCCAAGTCTCTAATCCAGGGGTCTCCAGCCCTAGTCCTGGAGAGCTACAGGGTCTTCTGGTTTTCATCTCAACCGAGCTCTCGGTTACTTAATTGAACCAATTATTGGCTTAATTAGTCAAGATTAACATGTGTTCCAGATCTTTAGCCATTGATGATGTAAAGATACCTATGAAACCTGCAGGATTGGGGCTCTCCAGGACCACGGTTGGAGGCCCCTGCACACTATCTGAAACTGATGGAGTTTTTTTTTTTCTATGAGCTTTCATTAGTCCAAAAATAATCAGAAAAGCACCCTACACAAATCACATATTTTATTTGTAAACAAAAGCCTACACATTACATCAACACCCTGGATAGTGTGTGTAATATAGATTATTGTACTCTGCTTTGATATCCAGACAATGTGATGCTGATTCAGTAGTGCTTATTTATGTATTTGTCACAAGGTCATGGGCATGATTATTCCTTTCTTCTGACACGTATTCCTAAGTACAGATTTAATATAAGACACAACATATGTAGCCTTAATTTGTGTCTCATACAGTTATTGACAAGCTGTGACAGGGCAGAAGCCCTGCACGTGTAGATAGTGTGTTTTGTTTGGCTTGTATAAATAAAGTTTATATACTTTGAATTTAAGTTTGTCAGGGATGGGGTTAAAAAAATCTCATCCCTGCCAAATCCATGTGAAGAATGGAGCCGAGGCTTAATTGAATTATGAAATGACTGTACATACTACATAGGAACACTAAATGAAGCAGGGATATGTAATCATTATGCCTGCAGTCAATGGTGTGGAGCCTTTCTAAAAGGTTGGGGTGCAAGATCCATGGGTGAGGGGGTTTGGGGGGTAGCAACGGTTTTCAGGAATAAATTGAAAATAATATATTTAGCTAATATAAAATGCACTTTTATTTCGACCCAAACATCTCATCTGTAAAATAAATAACCAGATTACAAAATGAAACCATGGCATAATATTAGACCCGCAGAGGCAAAGTGTTTAAATCAACAACAAGCTTGTCATTTGTATCAGTTGTGTGTTTCTGCTTCAAGATGGTCATTCTGTGTGAATTAAGATTTCATTTTGCCATCAGAAATGGAACAAAGCACCGAAAACCTGCATATAGGATTGGTACCGTCTACTTGATGACTCCTTTGATTTGTAAATAATGGTTGTTTCTTTAATTTCCAATTTTGCGTCTTACCTTTCGCAGACAACAGGATGCAGTTCTGGGAGCAAACAAACTGAGTTCACCAATGAGTGTTGCAATAATCATAACATTGGCCAAGGATTGTGGCAAATTGAGAAACAATGTGAAACACAAAAAACCCTGAACATTTTTTTAAGTTCTTAGCACTTTATACACAACTACATACATATACAAACAAGCATCTGGACACTTAGTAAACATGGCGGGAGGTCTGGCTTCATATTACATCATTTACTGTTAAGGAGTAAGTGTCTATGCGCTGTAATGTAATGCTAAGGATCTTAAGGCTATTTCAGTATTTTTTGTGATCACGCGACCCCCCTACAATAGCCTTGCGACCCCCTTTTAGGTCGCAACCCCCAATTTGGGAGACGCTGGTTTAGGGAGAAGACGGAGCAGCAGGTTGTGTTCCCTGTCTATGAGAATGTAGCTTGGGTGCTGGTTTTGATTTATTTGTTTGTTTAAAGCTTTTGTTTGTTTTGTTAAGTAATAAAAGTGTGCAAAAGCGCTGAATTGCGGTGTCCACCTTTGTGTTCACTATTTCTGCCGCGGGCCAGACTTGACCGCACGCCACTTTACCACAAAAGCCAATAAATGAAATGCTGTTTTTTTTTTCCCTTGTTTTCTTTTTTAGGGTTTATTTTTCCAACAACGACAATTTGGAGTAAATAGCTTTCGAAAATTCCTTTAATTTCATATGGCTGTTGATGGATAAGATTGTGTCAGATGATTGGAATCACTGATAATGATCTAAGGCCCATGCAATCCAGAGAGTAGGCAGCATACTTGCATATGCCACTAGGTTGTTAATCCTTGATGATGTTCCATTGAATAGGTAGTTTAAAAACATATCAGGGACAGCACATTATATAAGCAGTGCTCAAATGCTTGGACTGTGCCCATGCATTCCTCAAGTCTTCCAGGAGTCAGCTAATCAGGGGTTTTAGGTCATGCTTGAAGTTTGTCTGGTGCCAGCTTTTGGATCTGATCTCAATAATGCATATGAATCCAAACATAATAGCCTTCAGGTATGTTAAAGCTTACATTTTCCATTTCACTTAAGCTAAACTGAGGTCTCCAAGACTGTAGTATGTTTAATATATAATCTAAAGCCATTTAAGTGAGACCATATGTAGAAAAACAATATTGATTACACATCCATGTCTGACAAACAGGGCATAAATAATAATAATAATAATAATAATAATAATAATAATAATAATAATAATAATAATAATAATAATAAAACTACCACTTGCAGACATGTGAAAGAAAGCCATATAAAAGTTTATGAAGCTGTATTCATTTTATTTTATTTTTCAATGTTTTCAATTGTAGTTTAGAAAGTTCAATTCCCATATTAATAATGCAGAATCCTTAGGGCTTCATTTGGAGACTCAAAAAGCTTAATTAAATAAACTATGTCTGGTGTGATCCTAGATGGAAACTAACTGACAGCAGTGAATGTCAAGTGTTGATAAACCAGTTGTTAAAATACTAAACTCAGAGAAAATGCAGATTATAAGCTTTATCCCAGTTGACACAATGGCAGATCAATTCCCCTTACTTCCATTTAGAAAGGATCAGCTTGACTGTAAACCAGCTTGCAGACTGTAGGAATCAGTATTCACTGCACAACTGGATCTTTAAACCAGCACAAGGTTGGAAAATTGCTTGAGCACAGCCATTCCTTATTAGGGTTTCCATTATCGTAGTTCTGTAGTTACTGGCTGCTATTAAATTAAGCTTACGTTTTAATAGTTATTCAAAACGTGGTTTAGAGCAGCCAGTCATGAAGAGTCTCAAGTGTTCCTCACTCAAGTATAGAAGTCTTGCTTGCAATGGGATTCGGACGTCTCTAATATCCTGCGGGCATATGGCTGTCTGATATTTATGGTATGCCTTGGTCAAAAGCGAAACATCTGCAATTACTATTTAAAAGTGAATGAATGCATCTTAACATAGACTTCAAAAATAACTGGGCCATGTCTGTTCAATTGTGTGGTGAAGGAACTGCTGTGGAAGTTGGCCATTGGTGTTTTACTTGTAACAAAGAATGCTATGGGTCAAAGTTTTACATGGGAACCTGACCTCCTGCATAGGCAAACTGGCTAAGAATTGGAATTGTAAGCTGTGTTAGTCAGTTAATTCTCCACAAAATGATCTCCACGTGTTTTATGTGAATATAGAAAACCCCTATATGTCAGAGCCTGAGAAACTCTTCAGCTGTTTATGTTTTTGTGTTTAAAAGATAATTATATTTTAATTATATTACAATATATATTTTTACTTTCTGAGTATGCAAGTCTAAAGTTATACAAATATATTTGAATGCCATTACATGCTTTTTTTGGAGTATTGGTTTCCATGGAGTATTGGTTTCCAGGGAACGTGGAATTTTTAGAAGAGCCATTTTACAGTGTTTAACCCAATTTGACAATAATTCTGATCATTTCGTAAGTGTCCTAAAATATGTAAAATGTTAATCGGTATCATTACTCTTTTATACAGTACTTGTTACTCGGCAAATACGTAGTCAATACATAGTAAGCCCCTTAAAAAATATTTATTGCTAGTGTATAGCACCTGTCAGCTTTTCTGAAAAAAACAGCAATTACAATACAAAAGTGTTTCATTAACAATTATGGGCAATAAAATCCCCACACCTAGTATTGCTGTAAAAATCTGTTTTTTTCATGTTTTCGTTCTTCTAAAACAAATCTTGATCAAATTAATTAGGTTTAAGAGATTTTAGTTCAACTCTAGGTGGTTGCTCAAGTCTGGTGCAGTTGGTAGCCCGCAGGAATAATACAGGAGACCACTGGCACCAATTCCCAGCTATGCTAGATTAATACATTTTGGGGTGCAAACGTGACTTTTTAGTCCTTTGTAGGTATCCATAATAGATGCTACTTAAGGCTAGTGTACAATTAATTGCATCGTATTGCTAAGGGATAGAAAAGTCTAGACTAAAAGCAATCAGCTATCTGATGACAAAATACGAAGATAAGAAAAGTGTAAAGGATAAAAAAACAATTATTTCCGTGCTTTGCTAAGGGCTTCGTTATTTATTTATTTATTTATTGCAAACAGCTGCATTTTATGTCTAATGGACATAATTTGAAAAGTTGAATAAATGGTGTCACATAAATACCACACTGAATGAAGAGGTCTCTTAACCCCTCGTACTGTATGTTTTTTCTTTCCTATTTGGTCAAAGAGCTTGCCAGGGTTACTTCCAGCAGACCTCACAGCCTTTAGTTATAGTAGAAGGTTGCGTGAGGTTACGCCATAAACAAGACCTTCACTGCTGAAGTCTTGTGAACATAATGTATGGCTTTCATACGTGTTTCTATGGTTAATAAAGGCGATTTACCCACCCTTTTAAGCCGTACTATGCTTTGGCCACACAGTTCCTATAGCATGAAGAATGTGTGTGATATGTGTGTGCTATGTCACATTCTTATGACAATGGAGAGAGAATATGAAGTTTTCTGAACTGCATGGAAATCCTGTCTTTGATGTATTTTAATGATCTAACCGGGATCTACATACTGTCATTTTAACTTTGTATTAATCTTTGACTCTGTATTAATTCCAATGGTCTATTGAAATACTGTGACAGAGAAAGAATGAATCTCGGTTATAAATCTCCCTCCCGACCTGTGAGTGCGCTGTGTAAAGGGAACAGTGTGCCCCGGACTGGATGGTTTGACAGTTCATTCCAGGGTCAGTCGGAAGTCGGCCATCCAGGAGCCATAGTACACCAAGTCATTGTCCCAGACGGGAAGCGATGTGGCAATCGCGGATTGGAGGAAAAACGATTGCACTCGCTAACCAAGGGGGCGTGGCTGAAGGTACAAAAGGGGATGTGGCCAAGCGAACTGCTCCTTTTTTACGGTTATGGACGAACCGCTGAAGGACTGTGATATACCGTGAGTGTTTAGTGTTTGTTTGTTTGTCGTACTAATTGTAAAAGTTTGTTCTTGTTATACAGCTAACACGTACCAGGAGCTGTCGCTAAAGGCCAGCACCAACCTGGTCAACACTGCACTACTGTTCACAAATAAATGTATTTCACCACTTAAAAAGTACTCACTTTGGACTTGTGACCATGTCTGTGTTCTGTGTGTGTATTTACTGTCATTATTGTTTCGGGACTGAACCCCATGGCCAGTGATTATTATTTACAGTTGTCAATTGACTTTGGATTATAAATAAATCATCATTGCACAGTGAACGTTATTGTTTGTCACTACTTGAGCACCTACTCCTGCGTACTTCAAACCACTTTGCCACAAATACCTATTAACATTCATACATACAATGGAAATACAGTGAAATGTGGACAATAGAAAACTGGGTTGATACATTGTATAGTGGTGGTATTATAGGCCTTTGCCTACTGCAAAAATAAAACAAAACAAAAATACTGACACCTCAGCGAACCTGTGATAGTTACTCATGATGAAGGAGAGTTTGCCATTGTATGAACATTGAATTTTCTGAGCTATTTCTACTGTGAGACACAAACTGGACACAGAATTTGCTTAATCTGAGTAACTTTGATCTGAAAATATGACCATGCACTTCTCAAACAAGCTTCTTTCAATGTAAAATATATTGTGTACATTATATTTTGTGTTGTGTATAATTCTAGTGTTTGTTTATTGTTGCAATAATACAAAATATCATAGGTACTTCGAATCAATGTGTGCAAAGTTTTTTTGTAAATGATACAATATAAATGCACTTATAAGTGCTGATATTCAGCATGTCACATACAGTAAGATAAATCTTTGCGCGCCCCATTGGCTTTTAAATTAAGATATTAACAGTTTCCAAGAACTGAACACAGTTAAAGTAAATGTTTCAAAGATCAATAGAAGCACATGCACACCATTCACTTTGTATTTGTGCATTTCATAATAATGTATCCATATGATTGCAGTAATTGTACAAATGAATTGTCATTTTTGATGGATATACATGTTTTTTGGCTGTATACACATAGCAGTAAATATTCATGTTGGGGTGTGCTTTTCAGATGTGCTTAAGTGGGAAACAATTACAGTAAATAAAACTCGGGTTACAAAAAACAATTTATACAACCAACATTTGAGAAGTAAGAACACACAGAATCACAAAAAAAATAAATAAATAAATAAACAGTTCCAAGGTCTACTGTTGTAAAAAATATCTCCATGGAGTTCTGATGAAGTTCTGTCTCCAATTATCCCCAATATGTCATGGTCAACTGTTTCATCATACTGATAGCCTTAATTTTGAATTTACAGCCATGACGGGGGAAGTATGTTCCTGACATCCTTGTTACAGTTGAGGGGATATAAAATATACAGAAAACAGTGGTGGTGTTTTTTGTCAGGATTAACAGTTTTCATACATATCTGATTCCAAGTAACTCTTTACTGTAATGCATTACTTTAATAACCCTGTCCACACATGCCAACACAGTGTAATTACACCGTGTAACAAATTTTTTTTTTTTTTGGTTCCTGGGTAGTAAGTGTTATTTCCTAATTGCTTATGCCTCAAAAGTATAGAAAATGGCTATTATTCCCCACAAACTTTGCTTTTGTGACCAGGACAGTGATATTTTGAAATTTACCTATTTCCAATGAGAAAACGGGCGAATTTGTGTCTTTTCGTTCACATAAAGTCAGTAAAAAACAACATATGAATCCAAATTAACATGTATTTATACTAAAGTAATACAAAAATGACTACAAAAGATTTAGAAGTGAGTAGTTTTTCGAGATTTACGATTATACTGTAAATCACTTTCACGAATCGGCCCTCAAATGTAGTCTCCCATCATGTTCTCGTTATACTGTCCTTGGTAGCGGCGTTCAAAGTCCAGTATATCCTGGTGGAAGCGCTCGCCTTGCTCCTCCGAGTACTCTCCCATGTTCTCCTTGAATTTATCAAGATAAGCATCAAGGATATGGACTTTGAGGGACATCCTACAGCCCATTGTGCCGTAGTTCTTCACCAGAGTCTCAACCAGCTCCACATAGTTTTCGGCCTTGTGATTGCCCAGGAAGCCCCGAACCACTGCAACAAAGCTGTTCCAAGCCGCTTTCTCCTTACTAGTGAGCTTCTTGGGGAATTCGTTGCACTCCAGGATCTTCTTTATTTGTGGTCCGACGAAGACACCGACTTTGACCTTTGCCTCAGACAGCTTAGGGAAGAAGTCTTGAAGGTACTTGAAGGCTGCCGACTCCTTATCTAGAGCTCTGACAAATTGTTTCATAAGGCCCAATTTGATGTGCAGTGGTGGCATCAGCACCTTCTGGGGGTCCCAGCCGTACTCATCATACTTCAAGGCGTCCAGCAAGGTCTTGATGCTGTTGTAATCCTCTTTGAGGTGCACCGAGTGAGCCAGGGGAAGAGACGGGTACTTGTTACCATTATGGAGCAGCACGGCTTTGAGGCTCCTGTATGAGCTGTCAATGAAGGACAGTATAACGAGAACATGATGGGAGACTACATTTGGGGGCTGATTCGTGATGAAGTGATTTACAGTATAATCGTAAATCTCGAAAAACTACTCACTTCTAAATCTTTTGTAGTCATTTTTGTATTACTTTAGTATAAATACATGTTAATTTGGATTCATATGTTGTTTTTTTCTGACTTTATGTGAACGAAAAGACACAAATTCGCCCGTTTTCTCATTGGAAATAGGTAAATTTCAAAATATCACTGTCCTGGTCACAAAAGCAAAGTTTGTGGGGAATAATAGCCATTTTCTATACTTTTGAGGCATAAGCAATTAGGAAATAAAACTTACTACCCAGGAACAAAAATTGTGTTACATAGTGTTATAAACAAAATTATGTTTATAAAACAGCTATGATTACACTTACACAAACATGTTAAATGCAGCATTTACATTGTTATGGCTTTATATGTTAACATATTTTGAAATGTTCTCTAAGGACTTCAGTAACTCTGCCAATGTTTAGCTGAATATATTAGCATGCTACTTAGTTTGATGGCTCACCTTCATAATGGTTGCATATGGGATATAAAAGTTTCAGAACACATTACTTTAAGTGGTACTCTGGAACAATCAATGTCATTATTTCCCCATTAGGGTTACATCACTAAATCATATAAATGGGTGATGGTCCGAGAATTTCTAAAAATAATTGTTCAAAACAAAAAATAAAATAAAAGTCCCTACCATTTCATTTTGGAATACTGTGAACCGTATTCTTAATTTAAATTTAATGAAGATTACATGTATCACAACTACTAAATCATATAGCCCATTTCTTCCTTCAGTCTTCTGCATTACATTTGTTGAAATGTAATAAGACTGAAAAGGCTTGTTCGGTTTTGTCAGCAAGGTAAATACACTTACTTTGTAAGCAACAAGAAAAATCTTATCAGAAATATATATCTTCTAGACTAATCATAATAAAGAGGGTTGAATTCTTTATTTTATTTTAATAAATGCTATACACGCAGTTTCTTAAAATAAACATTGATTTCTAAAATTGGTTTGGCGGGAGGGTCTAGAAATTGGCCTCTGCTTTCTTTGGGTTTCGGAAGCCTCATAGATTGTTATTCATGTGCTTAAATAACCTTGGCTGGCTGTCTTGGGTTTCCCAAGATTCTACTGACCAACCAGCCACCTGTCCTCCAATAGCTTTAGAGGATTGGGCCTTGTTGAGCCATGATAGAAACATGAAAGGAAATGTGTTAGAATATCTTAAACCTTTCCTGCTTCTTGGAATTGCTTTTAGAATTAAATTTCAGGCAGGAGATGGAGATTATCCCTATAAAACCATTCTCATAAAGTTACTCAGACTGTACAGAATACTGGACACAGGAAATTGGACCTGGGTTTTAACTTGAAACAGGACTCTTTGGTTATCTATAGCTAAACTAATGGCAAACAGATGTAATGTTTTAGCCAATATTTGCCCTTTGTCTAAAGCCCATTTTGCAAGGGATTAAAAATCACCACATAAACAGGTGGCCCCTAAATTGTTACTGACATCGTTGAAATTTAGTCCCGTGTGAACAGTCCATTTCATTTTATCACAGATAATTCTCAGAGGCAAAAGCAATACCAGCCTTTACAATAAACCATAACACAATATTAAAATTGTTACGATCTGTCCTGAGATTCTATAGCTCAGTAAAATGCTATGATTGTACATATCCAAATTGGGATGTGCGAAAATACAAAACATAATATGTATGGAAATACATTTCACTCCAGGGACAAAACGGTTATTTGATAGGTGCCGGTAGCCTTTGGAAAAGAAGGTACAATTAAATAAAAAGACGCTCAGTTGATACGCTTTGTTCTTCCTCCATCTTGCATTCATTGTTCATTGTTTACAAACCACGCACAAAAGCACTCTCTCTGTCCACTACATCATATTTCATTTTGAATTTATCGACTTACCTTGATGAAAACTAGTCCACGTCTGGGATTCAAGGTTACAATACGTCCTCTGCTTTTGACTAACTCTGAGGACACGTGATTTTTTGTCCCCTGCAAATCATACTTAAGAAAGAATACCCAGCTACACATACTTAGATGACTTATTGGAATGTGTTATAAATGTATGGCATTGAAATGCAGTCTTTAAAGGGGGCGGATCCATTTAGAAAGTTAAATGTTTCTTGACTATGAAAAGTAAACCCATCACAAAATGAAAACTGGGAACACCTGGCTAATGATCTGGGCTTATGATTTATAAAACATGTTTGCTTTCTTATTGTTTTTAAAATAATTAGATGTGCAACTTAAATACATCAGCATGATGTATTTAAGTGCCACAAAAAATAAATACATGCAGTATATTCAAAACACAATACTGACAGCTTTCTGTTGACTGCCCAAACCCTTCATGGCCCACAACTAGCTAGGGAACGGCAGTTTCTGCACCTGCCCTCCGTGAGATATACTGCACCACCAATGTTAACAAATCAGTGCCTCTTCCCAGCTATCAATGAACATCAGTGGCATAAGGGTAATCATCAATCGCACCCGTCTCTCTCTTAGAGGTAAAGCCACATCCAAGGTTTGCCATTGATATATGCGTGAACTTGAACCATTAGCACAGACTGCAGGAAATGGAAAACAAAATGTAATAAACAAGATTGAAAGCGAAAATAAAATAAACCGTCAGCAAGTTTTAACATGATGTAAGTATGTTGCTTTTAATGGACATTGATCTTTGCTTTGTAATATGCATTAATATGATTGTAATGTTGTTTGATGTACCATATTTAATAACCCCAATTGCATTATATCCAGAACATTATGCACTATTGCTGTGTCTGTGACCTATGCTATTCCTCTGAATATATAGAGTGTTATTGATTCAACAGAAAGAAAAACATCTAAATAATTAACAGACATTTTAGCTATAAAATACTGGGGTACAAAAATCAGCAGGGAATACAGTACAATCTGCTGCAGTTTGTGACGCTCGCCTCCCTGATATTGTTGTGACATTTCGCTGAATGTTATGGCTGCCTAAGTACCAGAAACAGTACTGTACACTGTAACTTCAATTTTGATAATAAATATCTTACATGTTTTTTTTTTTTTTAATCTTTTGCCGACAAATGCTTATATTTCGTATCAGGGGATTAAAAGACCCTTTGGTCTTCATTAGTTTAAACACAGTAACAAATGTACTAGATACATAGGTTGCAGATATTGCAACAAAATACAAAGGCCTAGGCAGCTTTTGGGTTCTTCTTTTGTTTGTGTTTTCTGTGCTTTGCAAACGTGGGCGTGGACCCTCATGACTGCAGGTTTAACTGGGATCCTTAGGACCAATTTAAAGGATTTATTAGTCCTACCCAAATTTATTTTAGTTTATGTAGAGAGAAGGTTCCTGAAGCGGGACCTCCCTTTTAGTGGGAGTAGTGCTTGGCCCGAGCTTGGACACCTTTTATTTCCTAGTTGTTTTTATGCAATGTTTCATTTTGCGTTTTTGCTATTCATGTATTGCAATATAAATATCCTCCGCACTAGGGCTGTCATTGCTGGTACCCTAATGGCGGCCACCAACACTGCAACTGTCTGCTGTAAATAGATAAAACCTGGACGCCTGAGCGATGTTTCAAAGTCAAACCCTCTGTGTCTCTCTCGTTTCTCAACGGATACCCACACTGTAACAGGACACCCCTGTTACAGCGTCTCGGAGTTAGAGGACATTTTTGATCAGAAAACTGCAAAGCTGCAGTAGCTCAACATGGATTCTGTGCTGCGAGTGACACACACTCAAGAGAAATCATGTTACTTTCCTTTTAGATTAAAAACTACTTTTGTTTTTACAGTTTTGTATGTACATAAACCTATTTACACACTAGTTCCTTTTGAAATGTTTATTATATATTTTTTTCATTTTTTGAAGTAGTGCCTTTTATGTGGTAAGTTTAATTGTTCATTTAAATACTGCGTTTCGGCTGTGCAGATGTTTGATATGATGTGCTTGAATAAAACTTTTGGGTTGTATCCGATAGTTTGTCTTTTTAATATTCATGATTCAAATGTACCGTGATAATGATTGCCGTCTACGGTTGTAGGTATGAGTATAACCGCGGCGCTTCTAGTGTTAAAGCAGTCCATAAATGTACATTTGGTGTGTGTGTGTGTGTGTTTTGTACAGCCTTTCTGCTGGAAATTACATGAGATTAAGTCAGAAGAACTGGATCTTTACTGCTGAAACCTCGTGAGCCACAAGCACGATTCCTGTTCCGGTTTACATGGGTTTTTACAGCTATTTTTATCGTGAGAAAGCGATTGACCCTGCCCTTAAAGTGACGCTGCCAAAAGGACGTCCTTTTGCTGTTTCACTATGTATTCGCGTGACACTTTTCTCTGGAGAGACGATTTTCAAGTGCATGTAAACCCAGCCTATGTTGTGTTTCTGAAAGGAGAATCCACCCTCTAATCACATCCGTAATCAAATGTAATAGCCCTATCTCCTATGCCTCCTCGTCGTTTCTTTGTTTGGTCCTCCTCCTCTCCTGCCTCCAGCTTGCAGCGTGGCTTGTCCAGGGGGAAGGTGGCCAGAGTGCCACTTGTCCTGCCCGTTGGCATCAATCGATATATATTACATCATAGTTCGGCCAGCATATAGGGGCGGCTATCGATCTCCAATGGACAAGGCCATGGGCCAAATTATACTAAGTTTCGTTATGGGTATTGTCATTTGTCAAAATTCAATAAAGAATTGTTCATTTCAGCCTTGTGGATGTCATCCTTTCTGAAATGAAAGGATGACTTGTGGGATATATAGTTACATAGCTGTGTTTCTACATTAAACAGCTGTCCAGTTAAATAGCCCAAAAGGGAAATTAATGATTGTGGGAAATACCTGACATGCATATTCCCACACTGAACAAGAATGTTGTTCAGTGTTTCATTTTGATGAAATAGAATTAATTAGCAAGAGTTAAAAAAAAAGTGAATTAGCAACATGCCCTACTAATGTTTCATAGACTCACATTCATTCACCCACCACTACTTCTGAAAAGATGAACAAATAGTGTAAATATCACAAACTATTTGACTCGCAGTGACTTTGTAATGCGATACTAGATGCAACACAATGATGCAACATGCCATAGCCAATCAAATACCACGCTAGCCTATATTGGCAGTAGTAGTTTTTAAATGTGAAAATAACACTCTTTTCCATAAAAATGTTAATTTCAATTGCATTAGTGTTATTTATTCTCTTTACCACTGTAAAAGAAAAACATTATCTCCAAATCAGATATTCCATTACAAAATGTTATAAAACAAACTAAATGCATGTTTGCCATACCTTTGTTTATATTTCCAAGGATAAATGAAAAAGGTCCACTGTATTTTTACATTTTATTGCAATATAACCTACACCTACATCTTCTCATAGCAGACAGATGTTCTGTGAATTCAGGGTGTAAACCTAGCTTTGTTCCCATTGGCAAGAAGTATAAATGTAACATATTTTGGGTTACCCATATTTATTACGTTTTGCTTCATGTTTTAAAAATGTTGTGTTTAACGTTTAATTTTGTGTTGGTACATCAACCAAGGTTTCCCCTACAGGGCAAATGAATATTTATACAGTAGTCTTTGGTTAGTAAGGAAACATGTACAGCTGTAAACTAAGGGTTTAGTTCAACATATGGCTTGTACTATACACAAACTAATATATTTATTATTAGAATGTGCTCTGTTACATTAAGTAAATATTTTAATATACAGTAAAGTACAAGCCTAGTTACTGTATATAATGTAATATAAACAACTCTCTTTAGAGGCTCAACATCTGCTTGAGTGCTTTAGCAGATGTCAGGAATTTTTTTTTTTTTTTGGTTTATTCTGATATGCAGTATAAAGGACATACAATGGGTTTCAGCAACATAGAAGAAAAAAAAATAATATTATATATATATATACACTACCGGTCAAAAGTTTTAGAACACCTCCATTTTTCCAGTTTTTATTGAAATTTACGCAGTTTAATGTCTCAATGTACTCTGAAATTAATGCATAGAACAAATAAACAATTGGACATAAAAAAGAAATCATGGAATCGTTTTGTTTAACAAAATTTAATCTAAATTTTTGACTCATCAAAGTAGCCACCTTTTGCAGATATAACAGCCAAACACACTCGTGGCATTCTTTCTACAATGGAAATCAAATATTGTTGGGAAAGTTCTTCCCAACACTGTTGCAGAAGTTCCCACAAATGTTTTGCACTGCTTTCACCCTTCTGTCGAGTTCATCCCAAACCATCTTGATGGGGTTTAAGTCTGGAGACTGTGCTGGCCATTCCATGATTTGAAGCCTACCGTCTTGTTCTTTTCTTCTAAGGTAGTTCTGACATAGCCTGGACGTATGTTTTGGGTCATTATCTTGCTGTAGGATGAACCCCTGACCAACTTGGCGTATACCAGAGGGTATTGCATGGCGCTGCAAAATGCTGTGGTAGCAGTTTTGGTTCAGGGTGCCACTCACTCTGTGCAAGTCGCTGACTCTGGATCCAGCAAAAGAGCCCCAGACCATCACGCTTCCTCCTCCATGTTTGACAGCTGGTGTCACACACCGAGGAACCATCCTTTTGCCTACTCGACAGCGTACAAAAACCCTGCGTGATGAACCTAAGATTTCAAATTTTGATTCATCGGTCCATAAGACCTTCTTCCAGTCTTCAGTAGTCCACTGGCAGTGCTTCATGGTCCAGGCAAGCCTCTTTTTCTTATTTTGCCATCTTAGCAATGGCTTTCTTACTGCCACTCGACCTGTCAAACCTGCAGCTTGAAGTCTTCTCTTCACAGTTGAAACTGAGACTTGCTTACTTCGACCAGTGTTAAGTTGTGCTTGAAGCTGTTGTCCTGTGAGCCGCCTATCACGCAAGCTGTTGACTCTCAGAAACTTGTCTTCTGATTCTGTTGTGGCTTTGGGTCTGCCAGACCTCTTCCTGTCAGAGTTTCCTCCAGTTTCCAAGTGCCTTTTGATGGTATAGGAAACTGTACTCACTGACACCGTGGCTTTCTTTGCAATTTCTCTAAAGGAAAGACCTACACTTTTAAGGGTTATAATGGTCTGTCTGTCTTCCTTTGTTAATTGCCTTTTTCTCGCCGTTATGAGAGCAATATACTACTTCCTGCAGTACAATACTGTCCAAATAATGCTTAAGAGGGTGTAGTAACACAGTCTGTTCCAACACTGCTTTTATACAGACAGAGAGTTTGTAAGTAATCAACAAAAGTTGGGACACCTGTAGGAATTGTTAGCATCAACTTTCAAGGCTTAATTTACTTCCATTGCTGCAGAACAGCTGTAAGTTGTTAACCCATTACTTGTTCCCTGAAAAAGGCCTTTTTGTATAACTCTGAAATGTACATTATTTTTCAGTTTTTGGTAACCTAAACTTTTTTTTTTTAACCTCTGGCAGTTTACCGCTTACCTTTGTACCATTTCAGGTTATTCACTGGACTTGAACTACTTAAATTTCAATAAAAACTGGAAAAATGGGGGTGTTCTAAAACTTTTGACCGGTAGTGTGTGTGTGTGTGTGTATATATATATATATATATATATATATATATATATATATATATATATATATATATATTCAGGGTAATAAAACACACTGCTTAATACTCTTGAGAATTATCACTCCTTACTCAAACTGCATAGGGCAAATGTTATACTTACAGCATCACTTTTATTCCAGTCATCAGCTACAATATTGAATTAATGAAATATTTATTTTGGGTTTGTGAAAAACAATAAAAAGTTCTAAAGAATAGTATTTTAAAACAAAGAAAGGAGGTGGGCACCCTCAGTATTATGCACGGCCAGGAAAAGGCAAACAATGATTCTGCTCAAAGACATCGCCGCAGGGAACTGAATGCAGTCGCTTAATTAGTCCCAACAGATTTCTGTATGTTTTAAAAAAAAAAATACATATTTGACGTCTTCTCTCAGATTTATTGTCATAATGTACTAAGCATATCAACAAATGAGTCAGGCTGTTGGTACTGCAACCCCCTACTGTAGAAAATGTCATACAAACAAAATGCTTTAAATAAGGAAAAAAGAAAAGCAACATTGGTCATTACATATTTCTACATTTTCACATGGTGAGTGCTGGGAAGTACCTGTGTAGTAGTTTCTACTCTAAGCGGTGGTCCAAACGAGGGGGTGGTTTTGCTGATGGTCCTTGTTTAAATACTTACTAAAAACATACGGATTTGCAGTGGAGTGAAAAATATAAAAATGGAAATCAGTATTATCTTATCAGTTGGACAGAACTAACCCTCCACATATTTGTTTAGTTGTTTATTTAGTATTAAGAGTTTAGAAGGGTGGTACTGGCAACTATGACCTAGCGCACATGCTAAACAACTGCATCCTGCTTAATTCTCAGTAAGGTATCTCTCAGCACAGGTTAAGAGGGTTATTGACTGTAATGCCAACCCACTAACCTCCCACTGTACACAAACACACAGGTTAATACATTTTGGCACTGAGACTCAATATGCATTCTTTCGCTCTTGACAACCAATTAAATGCTTGCAGAAATAATTTTGGTTGTGTACTTTTTTCCCTTAGCAATGAGAAGAAATGCGAAGAGAGTTTAGGGTGGATGATTTGGAAAAAACAAGTTTAATTTTGTACTGTATACAAGACTGTTCTGTTTATTATTAAAATCTATCTACAGTGACACCAAATTCATTGTGAAAGCTGGATGTTTTTTTAAGCGAGGCACCAACTGAAAACAATAGATGAAATCTGTTCCTTGAAACTATTAAATATAGTGGAAGACTATTGCCCTATAGATTGAAAAAGCAAATACTGATCTTCTTCTAAAATAAAGTTTCTTCCATTATAAGTTGAAAACTGCAGTCAACATTTTATGAAACCTGCGATGTCAGAGCAGTAGTGTTTTGACTATTGATTGCTGAGTGACACCATAGGGAGAGGTTTTTTTTTTACTATTGACAATGGCCGGATGTGGGCAGTGCAACTCGCAGGTACTGAAAGCACACTCTGACTCACCCTGCACTCCATGCAGTGCTGTGACTGGGAGAGCCACAACTACTGTGTACATCTTAAAACATTGTGCTATTATAACATGTATGACTTATTTGGGG
This sequence comes from Acipenser ruthenus, assembly GCF_902713425.1. Classification (NCBI taxonomy): domain Eukaryota; kingdom Metazoa; phylum Chordata; class Actinopteri; order Acipenseriformes; family Acipenseridae; genus Acipenser; species Acipenser ruthenus. The sequence goes on along the minus strand of NC_081189.1, from coordinate 22,180,772 downwards.
TGACCCAGGGGCCAGTGATAGAAGAATAATATTTCATTTTGAGTTTCTTAAAAATCAGGGGAAAAAATGCAGATAAAAAGCAGTTTACAGTATGTGTATAAGAAGTATCCCATTGAAGTCAATGGTGGCTTCAGCAGGAACACCCTTTGAAAAAAGAGGATTGCTTTAGTCATACATAGTGAAAAAGGGGATGATGGCTAGTGAGCAGTGTTTACTTTGGCATAAGGGTTTTTTTGTTCTTTTAGGAGCTTTTAGGTGCTTTTCCATAAAAAAAAAACCAAGAAGCTAGCTTAATTCAAGTTGTTATTACTTCTTCCCTTTACCTTTGTTTGACAGTTCTCTGGCCCACGGTCACACATCATGTCTTTTATGCCAAATACATTAATTCTTTATAGAAATCAGGAAGTTGGCACATACCAGATGCTTCTTGCCTCACAATGTGTGTATATTCTTGGTAATCCCTGAGCAACTATAGGAAATCCCCAGTGAAATCAGTATAAACGGTCAGTGCTACACCTCAATATATACAGTACTGTAGAGAAAATATCCAATTACTGTATAATAAAAAATATATAAAAAAATTAAATAACACACTGTTGTGTAATATTATTAGAGAATAGAAAATACATAGCAGTATTTAACAATAGAAACATATCGATATGGATCACTAACATGATGCCGGTATGCAGTTATAGGAGATCATTAAAATGAGGAATCGGGTTTGCATGTATAATAAAACATAATAAAGTTAATAGCTGCATGATTTAAAAGCAGGATGACTTGGCTTTTAGTCTAGGATGCCTGAACACAATGCCTGACTTTCTTTTATTGTTCTGTTTAATATTAAACATAATTCATTTTGTATGTGTTTATAGTGACGGTGGTGTCCATTGCTTTTCTCTATGAAGTTATAGTTATTATTATTATTATTTATTTCTTAGCAGACGCCCTTATCCAGGGCGACTTACAATTGTTACAAGATATCACATTATACATTATTTTTACATACAATTACCCATTTATACAGTTGGGTTTTTACTGGAGCAATCTAGGTAAAGTACCTTGCTCAAGGGTACAACAGCAGTGTCCCCCACTGGGGATTGAACCCACAACCCTCTGGTCAAGAGTCCAGAGCCCTAACCACTACTCCACACTGCTGCCCCAAATATATTCATGTATTTCCTCAAAAATGTTTTATTTTTATTTTAACCACACAGGACCATTGTGTTTTCTGTTAACCCTACTCAAATCTTAAATCAGATTTCTTTAAAACAGAGATTTTTATAGTTAAACTTTCTACTAGCATGGTAATGTTTTAACTCAAATTCTCAGTTGAAACAGCTGAAACTCTTCTTGGCTGGTTACTGTTTTGCAACATTGTGGGCTGACCTTTGCAAAATGGAAACTGTCATGTTAACATTTTACCTTTCTGAGTCCAGACAGTCTGTGGTCAAACCCACGTCTGTCTAATTCAAAAGCATCTGTGAGGTAACCACATAGCCATTATATTGGTGCATACATTAAGGGTAGGTTTATTTTATTAATGTGTACTTTGAATTGTGAATTTTGAATTGGTTATTAATAATTGTATTTATTTCTCTTATAAACTCAGAGCTGAGTCAAGGAAATCTATCTACTTTTCAAGTCACTTTCAACTGTCTGCAAATGGAAGACTTTTGAAAAGTGAGCATTAGAGCTTCAAGTTTCTGAATAACTGTTTCAGCATCAATATATGGATTTCAGCTCCCTCCTGTGGTCAACCAATATAAGTGTAGCTTATGCAGTTCTGTGTGTCCTCATTTACACTGCAACGTGTTAAACAGAATGATTTAAAAAAAAAAATTATAATCAAATACAGAAATCAAACACAAATATTTATATATTATCTTGGCAGCAGGGAGTGTCACAAAAACTAACCCCATCAAATTCTAAAATGTCACAGAACCCAAGATGGAATTATTTTTTGGTAATTCTGCAACCCATATATATATATATATATATATATATATATATATATATATATATATATATTAATTATAATGCATGGATCAAACTGTGTAAAATAAAAGGGAAACACTTTTGTTATGGCTCTAAACTAAATTAACACACCCTAGCATAATTCACTGTGGTGATTTGTCAGTTTGTCCCAATATCATGCAAGTCACAATATAGCAACTTTATTATAAACCCTGCAGGTTGTCTCAGCCAACCAGGTTCTGAGTAGACGAAGTGCTCATTATATTACAATCAATGCCCTCCAAAAACAAACAGGAAACATACTGCTTATTTCAAGAAGTGAAAGGGACCCAGTCCACAACTGAACATAAATCACATAATAATAATAAAAAATATTCATATACAAAAACATTTGTTTGGTTTTTAATATTGTTAATATTCTCAGTCAAAACCCAGTAGATAACTGACCCTGTATTTCACTGAGGGCCCTCTTGCCTACCAGCCATGCTTAATTAATTCACCATTGTGTTGATTAAATAATAATAATAATAATAATAAGAATAATAATAAGAATAATAGTGTTTAAAGTAAAATCAACAAGTTGTCCTTGACATGGAAATACATTTTAAAACTTTTTTTTTTTTAAATAGTCGTTTAAAATAATATTTTATATTTATCAAACCATCATGACTCAGAAAGGCCCAAAAGCCACTAGTTTAGTCAGGAAGGTCACAAAGTGAGAGACGGCTTCACATAAAAAATGACAGCATTCCTTACAGGGTGCCATCTGTTATGCAACAGAATACTCTGCAGCAAACACTTAAACATTTGTCTGACCCACTATTCTTTAAACTGTGTCGTCTGGTGGTTAAAGAAAAGGACTTGTACCCCAATTCAAATCCCAGCTCACTCAATGACTCACTGTGTGACCTTGAGCAAGTCACTTAACCTCCCTGTGCTCCGTCTTTCAGGTGAGACTTTGTTGTAAGTGACTCTGCAGCTGATGCATAGTTCACACATCCTAGTCTCTGTAAGTCACCTTGGATAAAGCTGTCCTAAATACAATTAGTTGCAAGTGGTAGCTGTTATGAGTAATTGTATATGATATTATTATTATTATTTGTTTATTTAGCAGACACCTTTACCCAAGGCGACTTACAGAGACTATAATAAGTGGACAGTGTCCAATATATTGAAGGTATACATATTTTGAATCCTAATAATAGTCATCTTATCATATAATTGTTTATGTTTTCCAGTACCCTATACACCTGACTTTGCTTACAATCTATATGGAAGATCACTTCAGGTACACAATGATGCACTAAGCTTGGTGGTATGTTTGAATTTTTGGCTAGTCTCAGAATTAGGGTTGTCATGCTTTCCAGTCTGGTAGCAGCACAGTGCACGACGAAAAAAAGTGAGTAGATTCACTTGTTATTCTCACACGAGAATTCCCCAAGCGAACTTTTACAGACTGCTCAGGCTGCTGGGATACGGTCTGCCTGACGTCACGTGCAACAGTGTCACCTGGGAAAAATGAACTCAACAGGATTGATTTTAGAAATGAAATATGAAGTGTGCATTTTGCTAAGGATATTTTGTTAACGTTACTATCAAATACATGTTTGAAGTATTAAAATATAAAGTAACTTGTTGCTAAAAGTATATTTTTGCATACTGTGGGAGCAATAAATAAAACAGCACTTCACTTTTAAATGTGTATAGTTATTATTATAAGGGCTACAACATTTTAATAACTGTCGCTTGACTCCCGACTGTGGTCAGGACCATGGGTCTTGAAAGCACATTTCTTAATTGCAAATGAATAGTTGCAATTCATTTTAGAATAAAAAGCTGACCTGAGTGTCGCTCTCTTACACTGAAAAGGTGGCAGTATGTGAATGACAGGTTGCTTCTATTGCGGTAAGCAGACAAATCATGATTCCTGCAGTCTTTTGTAAACAAGTCAGTGTTATTTCACATAGCTCTTTGATGGCTGGAATTTTATTGCTGGGACCCAAATCAAAGATACACAAAGGATTAGCTCTGGTAACCCAGCAAGAGGCGGGTCTCCAAAATGGGAAAACAAGAGAACGGTACAATGTTGAATGAATAAGCAGAGATCTCCAACACATAGCTTTACGGGTGCTCAAAGTTAACCATGTGATATAAACATGAGTTTCAAAAAAATATATATTTTGTCACCAAGATCCATTTTCTATTTGAAGGATTAGTTTAACAATAAGATTAAATCTATTAAGATGATTAGTTTGTTAAATCTGATTATTTTCTCAAGAGCATTCAAGGTGTTTGTTGAAAAGGCAATGCTCAATTGCTCTATATAGCAGCACTATATTTACATACTGCTGTCCAAAAAATATACAACAGAGACCCACAAATGCTGGGATATTTTTAGAGCCGTCTTATCGTTTTTCTATTTTATTTTTGAGGAGTGCAACGTTGAGGGCAAGACATTTACATTATTTCTAACAGCCATGGTAATAAAATCCATTGTCAATTGGATCAACTTGGGTTATTCTAATACCAAGCTCTGCAAGCATTACCCAAACTCAGCTGTTTAATTTAGGTTAAACATGATTTATTTTCCACACAATGCAGTAGTAAACAGAATACTACATGGATGTGCCTGGTGTAATATTCTACATGGGGTTAGTTTAAGCACTTTTAGATGTTGTTTTCCAGGGAACCAAAGTCATTTTAGACAACAGGATAAGAACAAAGATAGTCTCACAAATGTAGATAAAAGATAAAATGCAAATGGCAAGTAACGGTCAAGTGGCTGTTGTAAGTTGCAAGAATCAGTCAGAAGACGAGACTAAAGTGCCAATAGAGCATTTTTATTTGAGGCAGACTCTATACTACCTAAATCCGATTGATATATCTAGCCATACCTGTCATGTGGGAGCAGAATAGTAGTGGTTTTAGCTACAGTACATAGATTCAGTTGCAAACACTGGAATACATTGAGGTGATTGGAAGGAGAAATACTGTTTAACTATATATTGAAACCGTTCATATCTGCAACAAGTGGTTTCTTGCTAGTGTTATACCATTACCATATATGTATGTATTGGTCTACTGGAGACAAACTGGGGGGTTTTATGGTAGTGCTCTTACAAAGTATCTTGAAATCAGAGCAAGTATAATTCAAGGTTCTGCTTACAGAAAATAGGCTATTAGCTGTTCAAGCAGTTTTCAAAACAATTGTCAGCAATCTCTCTTTGTTTACATCAAGACAAACAAACTCTACGTGATCCCTTGAGGCAAATTAACTGAACACAAGCTAATTAATCGGACTGAATTGTTCCAAAACAAAAGCAAACCCAGACTGCGGTTCACTGTATGCACTTCAGTGCACCATCAACACAAACCTGTAAGTGGGGTTAGGTTAGGTTTTCCGTCAATTAAGTTTAATCTCTAAATCAAACCAACACCATGTTCTACCACCCAGACTGGTTCAAATATATTTTTTATACCAACTTTTGTATATTATAGCCTATTCATATTTAAAAATAAGTGTGACTGTGTCGTACCATTGTGCAGTGTGACTGCTTTAAGACTATAAACAACAACTGCATGTTTAAATAAATAGTTATATTTATTGAAAGCAGCAAAAAAAAAACATTTCCAAAGATTTGTTTTTCACATTTGGTGCCTACAAATATTATTAGGAAGGCAGTACCAAGAAATGTACCGGTGATCATATATTTGTTTCATCTTACATATAACTAAATACAAAAAAGGGAAGTATTTCATTACTATGTACCTGTAAAGAAATATATGCCATGCTACTGCATTATGTAAATACATTTAATTCCAGCAGATAGCCGGATGCCAATAGCTTTCTTACAACTAGCCTATACATTAATTACTCATTCCTTGCAATGGGCGACCTTAAAAACATGTCAGTAACATCTGGCATTGGACTGGCAAGAGCATTTTAGCTTAGATGACTGACATTAAATGTTACATTTTTTGATGAGAAGATAATATCTATCTTCCATCCACTGAATTCCATTAAGACTGCTGGATGTTTAATTAGCTAAGGAAATCAATATAAATGAGACATTTGAAATAGGCTCATTTAATAGAAACTAACTTTTTTCACAGTCCTTGCCAAAGTCCAAATATAGGTTTTGTCTATGTTTGTCATATATAATTTAATACATAAATACATTCCTCTGCAAAACTCTTTGGACTATCTTTTTGCACATGTATCTAAAAATACATTACATAATAATCTAAACATGTCTAAATGTTTTGTCATATATTTGCATAGGTGTCTATTAAAAAAAAGATGTGTTAAAACAATGCGCAAATGTACATTCTCAGTATGCTGCAGAGCTAACTCATACCATAACTTATGTTCAACCTGAAAAATTCTGGAAAATATCTGCCACTTCCAGCCAGTTTTTGAAGCAGGCTAATCCTTGATCCCGGATTTGTTTTCGGCCTTTATCAGTAATGACTTCTCCATTTTCTTTCACAATTACCAGCTTTGGTATGGCTGTGATGTTGTACTTCTTTTTTAATTCACTGTAAGAGAAGAAAACGTTTAATCCAAACAGTTAAGTTAAATTCCTTTTTTTAAATACAAGAATGTGGTATCTATTTATTTATTTATTTATTTATGTATGTTTAAATATACACTTTATTGCTCAAAAGGGTTCAATGTTTAGTGATTCCATAAATGTTAAAACTAAACTCGGACGTGTCACCCACTGCTTTCTATGCAGGCATCTGGGTTGAACCTATTTTTAGACTTAATTCCATTAGTGTTTGAATCTTAAAGAGCACATACAGACCTTTTTATGTTATTGTGTTACGTGTTCCCATGTGTTGCTACAACTGTTTACGTAAGGTGTGTGTATTGTTTTAATTTTATTTATTTTTTTACATTTTGCCCATTTTTTTAAAAACTTTTAAATTGCATTCCCTGCCTCAAGATTGCTTCACATGGACCTCTCAGAACTACATTTCCTATCATCCTCCTGCTCACTGGTAAATCCATCTCAGGGATTACATGCTTGAGATTTAGCATTGACAGTGAGATTGACAACATTTAATACATTATAGGCATGCATCTAATTGCATGGGTTCTGTTTTTTTTAAATGACTGACTCATATACTAATTTAAGTCAACTATTATGAATATAATACTGCTACTATACACAATATCATCCTTACATTTTCAATGACACCTAGGTAGGCACACATGGCATTTATTTTAAAAGCTAGACTGTAATGGACAGCCGTGACCTTACAAAAACTGTAAATACAGTTAATGTGAAGTGCCAGTGTGCAAATGAACATAGATCCAACCCGCCCTGTGTTTCAGATGTGTGTCTTTAAAAAACTTATGGAAAAAAAAATCTAATTTACGCTAAAGCTGGCCGTTGAAACTGATTTCTACTGCACTGTACTTCCAAACTTGTATTAAGCGTTTTCTAAATGTCAGGTATGAAAGTGTACACTTACTGCCTATACGGATCACTCCATGGCAGCGCCAACCAGTCTCCGTGCAGATCATGCATGTACTCCACCATGTCCTCTGCCGTCTTGTCTGAAGAGATAAAAACTATTTCGAACTGGGCAGGTGGGTCGTTTTCCTCAACGAGCTCCGTGTGGAAGTCACAGAGAATCGGCGTGAAATCTCTGCAAGGAGGGCACCAACCAGCAGAGAAATACAGGCCGACGACTTTATTTCTTAGAGCCTCTTCAGGGTCCACTGAATCCCCATCCTTATTCAGAAGCGTCCGACCAGAAAACACATCAACCATATTCTTCTTTTGGTCTTATTAAAGCGTTGCCCACAGATTTTGTAGTCAGATTTTAAGCATAACCTACACCTACAGAGTAAGTGTTAACTGTTTATCTTTCTACTTCTTTTCGTCAGACTTCTCTACACATCGCTTTCAAAATTAAAAACATGTAATGAACTTCAGCGCACCAGTTACCTGGTACAGATGATCAGCGATCTTGTCCTTAACTAATTTAATTGAACTGTAAATTAATCCAGGATGACGAAGGTTGTTGTCTGTGAAAAGGATAGAGTACTGACTAGTAATGTAACACGCTTCTAACATCAACATTGGAAGAAAACAGCCTAATACTAGCTAGCTAAATAGAATACATCTACAGATCTAAAAGTGCACAGTATACAAAATGTAATCTAAAAGGTTCATATACTGCATTTTATGTTATCAGATGTACATCCGTGTTGCGTTCAAAATGTGCTTTTAATAGTAAGTTACTTGAGGAATAGAAATTTGCCTGGTTCAAGAAAGTAACGCTTGCCCAAAACATTGGCTTTATACTTCAGCTACAATTTATTTAGAGTTACAAAATTTAAGCACACAATACATTCTTGCGGTTGGTGTTTAACGTATTAAGTGCTGTAAAAAATATAAATGGTTACCTCATTTGGTTTAAAATGCACTTACTGTGGTGATAAAGTAAGCTTTCGTACGGTGCTGTTTTCCTCTCTCTGTGTCATGTCAAAGTAAATTCACCACAAACCAATACAAACCCGCCTGCTTTCTTTATGCTGAGCGGCATCCAAACACACCAATCAATGAACGCTGTTTCAACTAGAGGAGGTATACCTTTCAACAAACTTTGCCAGTGAACACATTGAAAATACAAGGAAACTGTATAATCCAAAACCGACTGAATGTTACAACTCAGCGGGCAAGAGAGGGTCGTTGAGAATGGTTACGGGCAAGAGAGGGTCGTTGAGAATGGTTACGATAACTGTTTTTCATAATATTCCACCCATTTAAACAAAATTAATAACTTGAAAAGAAATACTACATATGTTTAAACATTATAAATTAATTTGTTTTCAAATAATCTTCAAGGGTCTAAACCAAATCCAATAATTATGTAAATCAACAATGTATACAATGTTTTGATGTCAGTCACTCAGAATGTTCGTTTTTCCCGTTAATTTAATGTTCTTTAATATATATATATATATATATATATATATATATATATATATATATATATATATATATACTGTAAGTATTTGCATTATTTTTTTGGCGTACATTCATCACAAACTGCCTGCCAACACGCATAAAATACCTAACAAGTTTTGATAGCAATACTATTTTCAGCGTCTTGAAGTTGGTGCATTAAAACAAATGCAATAAACTGTATTTTGACAATCGCGAATTCATTATTCAGAATGCAAAAGAAAAATAATAAAGGAATGTATCCAAATTATATTTTCTAATCTGCTTCAAAAACCATTACGTGTCCATTAGGAAAACGGGCTGCTGCAGTACAGAACATTTATATACCCCACCTTCAGCTTTTCTTTAAAAAAAAAAAAAAAAGTGCTACTGCCCTCACCTGGCACAAAAACGTATTACATATCCATGTTGAGTCTGAGACAAACACGTGACATGAATCACTTTCGGAAAACCAAGAAATCTAAAACAATGTAGGCCTATCGGTATTTTTTGTGTGTAAACTGCGACTATATTTGTTTAAATAAATAAATAAATAAATAAATACCACAGCTAAAAGTCAGTTATTCCTACTGTAAATAACCGATTTATAAAAGGTAAAACTTTATGAAATCTGAGTCTTGTATAAATACAGTAAAACTGAAATATTACCTAGAAGTGAACCACCCACTCGGCTTGTGGCACTGTTTCCATACACACATCAGATACACACTTAAAACATTTGAAACACAGCCTTGTTGAAAATGTCTTTTCTTGCGTTAGCTGTTTGTTTAAATGTTGCTACTGCTTCTTTGTAAATTAGTCGATGTTGCTGGAGAAGCGATGTGGTCTGTTTAAACTGAATTTTAAATTACATTCAATTAAAATGAATAATCTGCCAAGCAATTTACAAAGTTTCAGGTGTGTACTAGTTTAAGACAATAAAAACATTTCATACTGCAACAAGGCAGCAAGAGATAGCATCAGCACTTACATTAACACAGAAGGAAAGTAGAACACAGTCAAACTGGTCATTGTTCTACATGCAGATGAGATAGGAAACACACCGCCAGCGAATTCAACAGCGTAATCTTTAGACAGGCTGGCCTTACAGTATACATGGGTGGTCTTTATATAGGGTTGACTACAATTCAGCAGAGCTCAAGAGTTAGGAGGGACTTCAGTTTATGGCAGAACTGCAATACTGAGCTAGTTCACATTAAGAAATGGAAATGCCCGTATGTATGGTCTCGGCCGAAGAAGGGTTCTTAAAGTAGTGTACAAGAGCGTGTCTGTCATGGTCTTTACTGGCGTCCAGCCAGGTCACCTGGTGCTGCCTCACAATTGTGCTTGACATCCAAGAGTGAATGGAGGTAAATTCAAAGCACAGCCCTGACTGCCAAGAGTTTAACTTTTGAATACTGTTGGCAACTTCCACTGATTGAAGGTTGACAAATATGGAAGTGAATTCCTTGTCCGGCGCTTCACTTTTGGCAAGTTAGTTGCTTGGATTTTCCTACCAATCAAATAACCATATTTTCAAGTGCATTGAGAGCTTCCTACCTAAAATTTTGCATAGCTTAACATTCTTTTCAGTGCATTTTCTTAAAAAAAAAAAAAAAAAAAAAGTGCTCTTGAATTTCTTGAGCTACAGCAGAGGAATGCTAACTGTACCCATTATCTCATGCGTCAACAAGTTCACCACTAGAGGGCAGCTGTGTGTATTGTTAATTCAGTTAAATGTTAGATGAGTGCAAAACCATCACACAATAATGAGCCCTTCCAGACAGTCATATGGTCACGCAGGTGGAAAATAGACTAGCAGTACATTAAAACTTCATTTTGCTCAATAGCCTTTTTAAATTAAAGTCCTGAGGATAGTACTTTTTCATAATTTGTGGAAAAATCTAGACTTTGATACCCTCTTTTTCTCAGAGAACTAGGGAATAGTCAACACATAACTCCTTTTCTTTAAGGCAAATGCAAAATGGTTGTAGAAAGCAGCAGGGGGGGGGGGTCAGATTGCACAGCATACAATTTCATTGGCAATATTCACAGACTGGTATTGGAGTGCAGGTTGTAAGCATGTATTTATTAAGGATAAAATTGTAATTCAATTACAATGAGATGAACAGCATTTTAAACAAAACATATTTAGAGTACACACACAGCAGAAATAGGCAGATGAACATCATTAGGAAATATTACATTTGAATTAACAAAGATACACTGCCATTTTCTGCAACTGAACAATTTTAGTAGATCAGGTTTTCTTTACAAGACATTGGACACATGTGCAAAAGTCCTACTTTGCTTGTTACTGGTACTGTGATAGAATACTTTTTTTTTTTTTCAAATTCTGAACTCTGGTAAATTATCAAGGGTACTTCCAGGGTTACTTTTATTAAAATTAAGATATGCATCAGCAAAACATGAGAATCATTGAACTGAATTGAGATTATAATGGACCAACTAGAAAGACAGATAGAGGTTTGACAACATATTGCTGGATGAGACGGCATTAACAGACACGTTGCTGTATGAAAGATATCTATTATAAGTTTTAAATATGACCTCCTTTGTTAAATGTGCAAATTGTAACCATCTTGTAATTATTTTTATGTGTACTAAAGGAACTCAGGCATTATTATAACACAAGACTAACTTCAAAATATGTTCCTAGATTGTGGAAAACCTCCCGGTCTTAAACCCAGAGGGGTAAAGAAAATACAATATGTTGGATGGTGCAAGAACATTTTTGTCCCACCCATTAATACAACTGCCCCAAAAAATTAAATGTATACAGTCCACAAGAGTAAAGTTTGATGGGAAAATAATCCCACGCAGCTCTTGTAAGGAGGGAATGGTAAACACAGTCCATGTTCTCACCACATTGAGTTAGCCTACCTTTCATTCAAGCGATTAATACGTACTTACCTTAACACATTTAGCCTTGAAAAATGTATCAATTCACTAACCAATAATTGTTTTCATTATGTGAACAGCTTTGTCTTTGCTCATAGTGTGGAGTTTTTCTGTGGACATAACCAAGACAGCATGTAATTCAACTAAATCATAAACGTTTCCAACACTGAACTGCACATTAAGTTTTTATTTTTTTTAATGTTATAAGGATAGAGTTACATCATAATTATAAAAAAAAATTACTTACAGAATTAAGTAATATTTTTTTTTTAAAAGTGTGTTTATATTTCTAAATGCAAAGGATATGAACTATCTACATTGTTAAAAAACTAAACAAACAAAAAAAAACAAGTGGCCAAATTGAAGCCATTTATCTAGACGCAAAAGAGAACATGAAGACCATTGAACTCCACATGTATCTGTAACCATAAAACTACACTGTATAATTACACACAAAAAAAAAAACAGCATCTTAAAGGAACCAAATTGGGATATATTTTGCCACTATCTTTCATTTTTGCAAGTTCTAAAAACAAAACAAAAAAACAAAATGCAAAGTCATTTATTCTGATATGTAATTTAAAACTTAATGATTTTTTATTTTTATTTTTTTTTAATATAATTCTTGTTCGACTATTTCAGTATTTTTGTCGTCTTTGATTTTGGCACTCAAAAGAATACATCATTTTTTTCATACTACCAGTTTTTATCAGTGAACATCTATGGTCCCTCAAATGCTGTATGACACACACATACCACTGGCCTTAGTTGGCACTTTGCTTGCATCACCAGTGCATTTGATCCTACCAAGAATCATAAAAAAGCACAATAAGATACAAAAGGACATAAAATAAAAGTAAATTAAACAAAAAACAAATAAAAATCCTGTTTAACATGCAACTCACTAGTTACATTAACTGCGCTACCTGAACTAAGCATGCAAAAATAATTGTCTGTATTTAAAAGCTTCCAACATGGACCGGACATCAAACACAGTACAACAATACTACAGTAGGTAAATGAAAAAGGCCAATAATTCCATACATTAAAATATATATATATACTATATATTTTAGACTTGCACTGTTAAAAGCCCCAAGACTTCCGGAAAGTAACATGGAATCCCTGTAACAAGGGACTTGCATTTAGTTACCAAGGTAACACAAGAACTGCATACAGATCTGAAACCTGAGCCCAAAGCAGATGGACAGGGACTACAAATTCCGTATACTAAATAAACCAGTTGTCACTAGAAATAGATTTAGTATCCAGGAGTGACTGAAGGTATACATCAGCAGGATCCATTTATATTTACTGTACAGTAAGCAAGAAGCAGCATAACAAGGGGGTCGGGTTAAGGGAATACAAAGAACCTTGCTTTGTAAAGTAAGTACTGTGTAAATATTGTAATACTCACGTATCAATACAGTAATATCTCACAATGGACTGCAAATATTCTGAATGACTACCTTAACTCAAGCAGACAAGCAGGCTTTGTTTCAAGTATTATTCTGAAACGTAACCATTAAGTTGTTCTGTTGCTTAATATCCACTTAAATGCTACGAATAACATTGAGCTTCATCTCAAAAGGCTCAGGTTGGAGATTCACACGAGTATTTTTAGCGTCATTAAAAAATAATAATAATAAAAATAACAATAATAATAATCCCCCCCCACTCCCACCCCCTAGAAAAAAAAAAAACCTTGACAAACAGCAGGATGCAGGGGATGAATTTCAAGATTCAACACTGTCCTGAATACAATGAATCACATTTACAACATGGATATTTAGTGCTTTATAAATGTTCATGAGAATCAATTGACCTGCCTTTGGTTACCCATTTTACATACTGTAAAATACAACGTGATGGGAATGCACTGAAAAATGATACTACTGTACCAATACTGCAATGTTTATTTACCATTTAACAGAGTAATGAGGCACGCTCCTTAAGGCTCAAATAGTAATCCGGCAAAACAGAAAAAGGGTCATAAACAACAGATTCCAAATGATAATAAACAAACACTCAATTCTGAGGGCATCCGGTGATTCCGTATTTGCTAAAGAATATCAGACAGCTTTACATTGACCTGCAGGCTTTTTATAATTACCTTTATTGCTCCAATGATTATTGTTTAAAAAAAAAAAAAAGCTATTCTAGATGAGTGCATTTTTTTGTGGGTTCAAAAACTAAAACAGGGACCAAGCAGTTTTAAAAGAACACTTGTTAAACTAGCCTAAAAAAGTATTTTTATTTTAAATGGTATCCGGTACCATACTAGGTTAAGGAAAGCAGTTTGCATGCCGTACTTGCAGGTATTCTTGATGTTAAATGCCCTGATACTGAAACACTGACCTGGGAAGGGAAGCTGTCTTGAAGCAAGGCATACAAACAGCTTTCTTTAATCCAGTGTGGTTACCTGCTTTCGTGATACAGGTTTGCTATAACGTGCTTGTTTCAAAACTGCATATCTAATATCATCAAATGTATCTAATAATGACCAAATGGAAGTATGACAGGACATGACAGGTGAGATATGTGGAATTATTTAATGTATACCCCTTTTATTATACTTTTTTTTTTTTTTGAACTTTCAGAAATAGAATGGTGCAAATTACACTAAATACATACTAGAAATTAACCTTCCAAATTGGTTTTAACCAGAGATGTTTGATTATTTATTTATTTATTTTAAAACAGAACTGCACTGAAAATTTCAAGGCAAGTAGGATATTTTGTAAAGACAAAAAAAAAGGTATTTTCTACAAATTCAAGGTGAATTAAGGCAAAATATTACACCAGCAAATAATTTAAACTGATGTAACAAACCTAACAGTTATTAAATTTATATGGAAGTGTGTATGCATTCAGAAAAAGGTTTAAAAATTAGCTTTTATCCAATACAAATTGCAAGCTTCCACATTAGATCTTTTTAATCCTTTAAGGACGTGGTTTTAAATATGTCAAACAATCACATTTAAAAAGAGAAAAAAACAAAACAAACAAAACTGAAAATCATAATTAACAAAAACTAAAAGGTTCCTCTTGATTTGCCAGAATAAATTCTCCCAAGGTTACTTGCTGTCTGGTTATCTTCTGTCTGCTTTTTCTGTTCTTGGAGTGGTTTATCTAGTACAGATACATCTTGAAGAATGAACTTAACTTAAAACAACGTGTGAAGACTGCATCCTCCCGAGGCGTGTTCCTCTGTCCAATGTGTTTAACATCGTTATGTTGGGCAGTGCCATCACACCCCCCCAAATAAAAAGGAAAAGGATAGAAATAAAGCTATGCTGGATGGCAGGGATTGTGGGCTGGCGGAAACAGCATGCTTCTATGAGCCTGGAAAGCAATATATCCATTTTGTCCCCTCAAGTTGTCCAGAGAAAAGTTCAAAACATTTGGCAAAGTTTTTTTCTTTCTTCTTTTAAAGGAAGCCTAAGATGTTTTTACTAAATCATAGACGTAAATGTGGAAATCGTCATCAAACTTGATGAAATAAACCGATGGTTTGGCTTCCACCTGATGGATGACCATGCCAGTCCTTTTAGAGCCATCTTCTTTGGCATATTCCACTTGCTTCCCCACAAGACTGTCAACAACCTCTCCGGGCTCTCGCTCAGCAGGAGGCGAGTCATCTGTAAAATTGAAAAAAAGTTCACGCACCATTTCAAACTGATGATCCCAGCTTTGGCCTCAGGGCTTTTGGCCTTAGCCTTACCTTATACTTCTAGTGTGGAACACACACATTTATTTCTGTTACACTTGCTTTAAACAAGCACAGAAAAATGTAACTTAATTTAAGTGATGGCCCACCTTTTCCAATCTGTTACTGGATAGCTTAATGGATCATTACCAGTTACAAATAAGCTATGAGCAGACAATGTATGAACATAATTCTTATCTTTTGTTGACTGCTTACTTATAAAACCACAATAATGTATACAGTATAGCATATGCATTTTATACAATTAAAGAGAAGTAAAATGCATAATTACTGGAGTCTGGCATTATCCGCAGGTCACCCTCTTTATAATCATCTAGGAGTTGGTACATGTATAAAACAGGATCCTTTTCATAAGTGATATAAAACCATGTGTTCATAATTGGAGCGCGGGCTAGAACCATGCCCCTCCATTCATCTTTTGATCCGTCTTCTGTTTCAAACATGTGCTCCACAGCTTTGCCAATCATTGTATCTGCTAGGTGTGCGTCACTGATTCGAGAAGAGGCTATAAAAATAATAACATTAAGCAATATCAGTGACATTCTTCTTCAACCACGGCTGTAAATACAAAATTAGAGCCATTAGTAACATGGCAAACTGGCTTGCCAAAGCAAGACCAAGAACTAAGAACCACTACATTTCTGTGTATCAATACCCATCGATCTAGCTCCATGTCTTGAGGAAATCCGACTGAAAACAAATACCATTTATTTGCAGTTTGCTGGATTTATATGAAGTTTCAGACTTGCTTTTGCAGTAAGAACACAACACTTACATCTGCTACAGTTTATACTTGGTCAAACAAGAATTTTGAAATATACAGTACTTCATCATTTAATTGTTTGAGCACCATTTTAAACAACTTCAGTATGTTTAGATTGTGTATATATATACAGTTTAAAGATGGCACTCCGTAAAAATGGACTTAAGGTAGGAAAAATTACCTTAAAATAAGGAAAATGGCAAAAGTGGGCCTACTGTACAGTATAATAGACGAGAGCAAATAAAGTTAATTTCTGCAAATATCTTACGGTACAGTAGTTGGATTAAAGGTGAAACAACTTCCAAAATAAATATTTCATTTTGGCCGTCACTTGCAAGCAAAATCCCCACCTTATAGACCAGTGTCTTAAAAGCAAGATCTTGTTTAATTGGATTTCTTTTGTTCTACTGAATTGTATTAAAAGACAAACTGTACCTAAAAATTGGCAAGGCCAAAAAAACACCACACAAAAAAAAAATAAAACAAATAAAAAGCACCTTACCTATTCTGTCTGGCAGAACCTCAAGACCTTGAACCCTGTCATCTTTGTGAAGCTCAAGTCCATAGACACAGTCAAATCCATCGTATTTAATCAAGTAGAGAGAGGGGTTAACTGGAACCTGATCTAGAACGGTTCCCTTCCATTGTGTTACAGGTCCACTTCCTTCTTTCCAACCATGTTGTATTCTACACCCAACAATATTCCGCCGGGGCTGAGAAACAGGCTTGCTGGGCCCCACATTGTTGCGATGCTTTCTGTATCAAATGTAGAAATTAAAACAATTTTAAAACAGAATTTTAAACTGAAAAAAATACATATAAATACATGACATGGTATTCACAGTAATTGAATTCCATACCTCTATTTTTTTTTAGCATACTTTACCAGGCGTTTTTATTGTTAATAACAAAAAACAAAAACCTAGTGCTTGACTCTATTTATTTTAAACCAAGAGTCTATGTCTCAGTGTTCCTTCCTTGTTACTATGCATCACTGCATGAGATTCAAATCATTCTAAAGCCAAAACACTTTTGCAGATTGCAAGTGGAGTGCAATCATTTTACAGGGAAAGCCCTTGCAAAATAAATCCCAGAGACACACCAAGAATAAAATATCAGTCTTGCTTCATTAAGCATTTAAAGGATTGGAGATGTGTAAAATGTTTATTCTAAAAAAAATACTTATATATATATATATATATATATATATATATATATACAGTGCCTTGCGAAAGTATTCGGCCCCCTTGAACTTTGCGACCTTTTGCCACATTTCAGGCTTCAAACATAAAGATATGAAACTGTAATTTTTTGTGAAGAATCAACAACAAGTGGGACACAATCATGAAGTGGAACGAAATTTATTGGATATTTCAAACTTTTTTAACAAATAAAAAACTGAAAAATTGGGCGTGCAAAATTATTCAGCCCCCTTAAGTTAATACTTTGTAGCGCCACCTTTTGCTGCGATTACAGCTGTAAGTCGCTTGGGGTATGTCTCTATCAGTTTTGCACATCGAGAGACTGAAATTTTTGCCCATTCCTCCTTGCAAAACAGCTCGAGCTCAGTGAGGTTGGATGGAGAGCATTTGTGAACAGCAGTTTTCAGTTCTTTCCACAGATTCTCGATTGGATTCAGGTCTGGACTTTGACTTGGCCATTCTAACACCTGGATATGTTTATTTGTGAACCATTCCATTGTAGATTTTGCTTTATGTTTTGGATCATTGTCTTGTTGGAAGACAAATCTCCGTCCCAGTCTCAGGTCTTTTGCAGACTCCATCAGGTTTTCTTCCAGAATGGTCCTGTATTTGGCTCCATCCATCTTCCCATCAATTTTAACCATCTTCCCTGTCCCTGCTGAAGAAAAGCAGGCCCAAACCATGATGCTGCCACCACCATGTTTGACAGTGGGGATGGTGTGTTCAGGGTGATGAGCTGTGTTGCTTTTACGCCAAACATAACGTTTTGCATTGTTGCCAAAAAGTTCGATTTTGGTTTCATCTGACCAGAGCACCTTCTTCCACATGTTTGGTGTGTCTCCCAGGTGGCTTGTGGCAAACTGTAAACGACACTTTTTATGGATATCTTTAAGAAATGGCTTTCTTCTTGCCACTCTTCCATAAAGGCCAGATTTGTGCAGTATATAACTGATTGTTGTCCTATGGACAGAGTCTCCCACCTCAGCTGTAGATCTCTGCAGTTCATCCAGAGTGATCATGGGCCTCTTGGCTGCATCTCTGATCAGTCTTCTCCTTGTATGAGCTGAAAGTTTAGAGGGACGGCCAGGTCTTGGTAGATTTGCAGTGGTCTGATACTCCTTCCATTTCAATATTATCGCTTGCACAGTGCTCCTTGGGATGTTTAAAGCTTGGGAAATCTTTTTGTATCCAAATCCGGCTTTAAACTTCTCCACAACAGTATCTCGGACCTGCCTGGTGTGTTCCTTGTTCTTCATGATGCTCTCTGCACTTTAAACGGACCTCTGAGACTATCACAGTGCAGGTGCATTTATACGGAGACTTGATTACACACAGGTGGATTCTATTTATCATCATTAGTCATTTAGGTCAACATTGGATCATTCAGAGATCCTCACTGAACTTCTGGAGAGAGTTTGCTGCACAAAGTAAAGGGGCTGAATAATTTTGCACGCCCAATTTTTCAGTTTTTTATTTGTTAAAAAAGTTTGAAATATCCAATAAATTTCGTTCCACTTCATGATTGTGTCCCACTTGTTGTTGATTCTTCACAAAAAATTACAGTTTCATATCTTTATGTTTGAAGCCTGAAATGTGGCAAAAGGTCGCAAAGTTCAAGGGGGCCGAATACTTTCGCAAGGCACTGTATATATATATATATATATATATATATATATATATATATATATATATATATATATATATATATATATATATATATATGCACATATATGAATGACTGGGTGAAGAATTTGTTCTCCATTTTACCCAAACAAATATTTTCCTAAGTGGTGACTTCCAAGACTACTGCAATATTCAATGTAGTGTTGTACAGAAACCTATTTAAGGGTAAAATGAAGAGAAAATATAAAAAACTCAGATAAGACATTGTGTGATTTTATTTCTAGTTTCTCACACTGAATGAAAATATGACTGTGTCAGGTTTATATCACCAAGTGTCCCCCCCCCCCCCCCCCCCTTTTATTTTCATTTTCATTTTCTTGATCTTTTCAAAACATCTCCATAAATTCTTCCATCACTGGACTGAACCTCATTGTTTCCAAGTTCTCGTCATTGTCTGGTTGAATGTCCACGTCTTGAAGTTGTTATTTCTTCATTGTCTGGTTGAATGTCCACGTCTTGAAGTTGTTATTTCTTCATTGTCTGGTTGAATGTCCACATCTTGAAGTTGTTATTTCTTCATTGTCTGGTTGAATGTCCACGTCTTGAAGTTGTTATTTCTTCATTGTCTGGTTGAATGTCCACATCTTGAAGTTGTTATTTCTTCATTGTCTGGTTGAATGTCCACATCTTGAAGTTGTTATTTCTTCATTGTCTGGTTGAATGTCCACATCTTGAAGTTGTTATTTCTTCATTCTCTGGTTGAATGTCCACGTCTTGAAGTTGTTATTTCTTCATTGTCTGGTTGAATGTCCACGTCTTGAAGTTGTTATTTCTTCATTGTCTGGTTGAATGTCCACGTCTTGAAGTTGTTATTTCTTCACTGTCTGGTTGAATGTCCACATCTTGAAGTTGTTATTTCTTCATTGTCTGGTTGAATGTCCACGTCTATTTTGAATTTGATATTTCTTCTCTTCTTCGCTTGTCGTGGAGTGATAGTAGCTGTGGTTTGTTTTTAAATGAAGCATCCAACTAGGGAGCATCATGATGTAGGAACATGTATGTTATAGTAATACATTTATTGCACATACCTACATATGTACATGACTACAAGGATATATTTCTTTCAATATAGCGGTCTATTCCCATGGCAACACACACATTCGTCTTGTCTTTGGATCCATTTTATTTTGCACATATATGGGGCTATTTATGCCTTTTGTGTTTTGATAAATCACTATCTAGTTATAAAATGCTTGACTGTATTTAAGTCACTCACTTTTTCCATTTGTTAACTTTCTATTCAGTCGACACAGTAGATGTGTCCTAGTAATCAGAAAGAACATGTCCACTTCTATTTTTACTACACACCATAGTAAGAAAAAATTATAATTTTGTGTTATCTGACAACACGTTGTCAAAACAAACAACCACATTTTGAAAAACTTTCATTTAGAAGTCTATCAAATTATTATTCTTTTTTATTTCTACATATCTAAAGTTTGAGTGTTTTTTTTTCTTAAGTACCAAGGATGGAGTAAACATTTCTTAGCAGTATACACACAAATGTAGTCCAATATAGGCAAATGGAGTGCATTATTTATGGAATGTAGGTTGTTACAAGCCACTCACATGCTTTATACAACACCCTCGCTATAACGAACCTGTTGGGGTCCAAGCCTTTTGTTCATTATATCGAGGGGTTCATTATAGCGAAAGGACAATCAAAATGAACGATAAACTGTTGGAGTAAGTTAATGAGAGGAGATTGTGAATAAAAATAGAATTAAATGTACCTGTTCGTCTTGTGTTCAGTATTCTGCCTTTGCTTTATCCTATTCGTTAAAGAATTAAAATGCAAATCCTGAATTGAAGCTGAACTGTTATTCAAAATCAACCTGACATGAATCGTTTCAAAGTGCACCAAATCTTAATCCAACACGCAAGAATCCCAAACTGAGCTTTTATTCAAAATCAACCCGACATGAAAAGTTCATCAGATCCTCCAAGTTTTTGTTGTTTTTTTCTTCAATTAATTTTACTTTGCCGCATGGTTGCTGAACAAGTCAAAACCTATATTCACGACAGAGATATGCCTGCGTTTTTTCCCCTAAACGATAAATATAGTTTCCAGCTTTGTTGCAACATAAAATTGTTGTTTCAGAGGCGTAGTTACACAGCGAGTATTTATTAAGACAAAAGAGCTGACTTCACTGCGGAGGCGGCATCCCGTTTGTACAGACCGGGAAGTTGACAGTGTGTGAGACAATTACGTTTTGAAGAACACTTTTTTTCTTTTTTAAAATCATTATCACTGTTATTATCCAAGACAAGTTTACCTTGTTTTGTA
Source organism: Acipenser ruthenus (assembly GCF_902713425.1). Classification (NCBI taxonomy): domain Eukaryota; kingdom Metazoa; phylum Chordata; class Actinopteri; order Acipenseriformes; family Acipenseridae; genus Acipenser; species Acipenser ruthenus. Next base: position 22,159,246 of record NC_081189.1, on the reverse strand, counting down.
TTTTCCAGACCAAGAAAAATGTCTTGTCATTCTTAAATGTTTGAAAATAAATTCTAATGAAGGCTTTCTCATTTTATTTAGTTTATGGGTTCTTAGTCAACATATTTCTTCTCTAGGACCACATCAGCATATTTAATCCTTTGCGGTCCTATGTCGGACCTGGTCCGACATTGCAATTTTCCATTTCCGGTCCAATGTCGGACATCAAAAAGACGCAAAAAACAGGTCTCTAGTCGTTTTTTCTCTGGAAAAAGCTGAGAAAAACCATTCAATGGCCGAGTGAGATCGATAGGAGCCGAGAGAAGCCGAAAAAAAAAAGAGGGGGGGCGTATCTCATGAATACAGATAGCCCCGGCATCACATAGATAACACGAACATAAACAAACAATATAGCTGCTTCTGCATCCAGCACTCAAAGAAGCTCACAGACGTTTGCAAAGCTTTTTTAGAGGTTATAGTAATAAAATAATGACTTGGATTGCATTATTGAGGAGTTTGGTGATAAAACGAGTGATCAGGAGATGATTTATCGGTATGCACTACTATAAAGAGGTATATGAAAAAAACAGCGAACAAGGGGTGGGGCGGGGCTGGAGATGCAGTACTGAGTGTCCTGTTGATATGCAGTGCCTTTTAAACCTGTTTTGCTGTGAAAAAAAATAATTTTAAACAGCGCGTCTAAAATAAACTGCGCGTGTGAAAATAAATTGGACCTGACATGCCTGAGACGCGCTGAATAAATGGACCGCAAAGGGTTAATGTGGTTAATATAGGATGAGACATAACAAAGTATATCAAGACTACCTGACAAATACTACTTCATTACCTGTAGTGATATGTAAGAAATTAGTCTCGCTGACTTTTTAATACTTGTTTTAAGCAAAATTTGTGGATACCCTTGTGTTCTCCCACACATGTGCAATCAATTCTAGTCAAATTAACCTTTCTGCTGCCAAGTTAGTAGGATGTTCCCAAGGTAAAAATGTCAACTTTACATCGTTCTGTTACACTTTAAAATAACGGCTGCAAATTCCTGTGAATCCCAATGCATTGGCTGATATTCCTGTGGTGTTTCACTTAAATTAATCTGTGCCCATTTTTATTTATCTTCAGGACTACAAAAATGATAATAAAACAACAAACCATCCTTTGAAACTATTGATTTTCATATGAATCTGCGGCCATTATTTTAAACTATCACCCATTGTTCTATTTAACACACACACACACACACACTTTGCAGTGATAAAACCTAGATTTTGGACAGGATAAGAAAACATGTAGCAGCAACAATGCTGTCAAATTCCTATTGCTTAAAAATAACATTAGACAAATTAGATTTCTCAAATGTATTTTATACATTTATAATGGGACACCGTCAAAAGTTTTCTGAAGCAAAAGTCTGAAAAAATTCTCATTTAAGAGTTCCATCTTGACCTGTATTTTAAACCTACCTTTGTAAAACTTTATCGCTGCTCACAAGATTATCAAGCTCTAAACGTGACCAGAAATAGTCACATTTATTTTACACACTGTTGCAATCTTTATTTGTAACTATATATTTATAATAAAATCTCCTGTCATTGGTAAAGTACACGAGGACATCCTCATGAAAAAAGCGCTGGAACATTTTATCTTTTATTATATATTTTTGTCCCCGTCTAATCTATGGACATCTCTCTAGTGTACTAACACTGTTGACTTAGCTAGTCAAAGTGGTGTAAAAAGACTGACTATTCTTTTGAGATGGTACAACAGTACACAGCTTTGGTCAGACAAACACCACATTATGACCCTTTTACTATCTAGGAAAACCTAAATACTATAAATGTAGGAGTAGCATTGTCATGCTGAAATTACGATAGCTTTGTTTTCAGCTGTATTCCATTACACTGTCACAGCAAAATAAAATAAAATGTTCCAGACTTACTTGTGGGAACCTTTTTTCTTCATCATACTTGCAGAAACACCTGTGTGCCCTAAAATTGAAGAAATATGAACGCCAGGGGTGAATAAACTGCACACCACATCAAGGTATATCAGCATCACACAGAACCTGTGCCAAGGGAATACATAACCCAATACAGCTGTCAGTACAGTATCATGAAAAAGAAGGTCATGTTTGTAAAACAGCTAACAAACAGTTTTATCAAAGTAATACAAATGGCATTGCTTAAAATATTGAGAAATTACTTTGTAGTGTGGTCGAGAGTTCCCCTCTAAATATGTACAGAATACAATCTGTACTCCAAAACGGGATCAACCAGCATCCGACATCCAGAGAGGGAAATTAAACATGTCTGTTTGACCTCCGTTTGAGAGCCTCTGTAGTTGTGAGTGTATAATGGCCCACCGAAACACACTGGAACTCCACGTTTGCAGCAAAAACTTAAAAACAAAAAATCAGATTTGGGCCTTAACACCAGCTGAATTAATTAGAAGGGAACTAAATTACATAAAACAAGTTATTTGGTCACAGTTCAAGTGACTGCAGTTTTTAGGCACAAAATAAAAATCTTGCCATTGTTTATTCAATGGAGCCTTCTAGTTTCTAGTGCACAGCAACGCCACTTTGCATGCAACGCGAGAGCCAAATGGCACAACATGCCACCTGAAACACGGAAGATCAATACTAGGTGGTCCTGTAACACAGATGGTTTATAACTCGCGGCTGCCATCAGCGATGTTGGATTTCATTGTGGTCTTTGGGCAGTCGCCATCGTCTATGTTCATGCATACAGTATACTGTGTAAAAAATGAAACGTGGCAGCGAAAGGGTTCATTTTTAGTGGACTAGAAGAAATCTACATTGAATCACAAACCTACAGTAAACTTATTTTACCTACCTCAAAACACAGATCTCAGGGTTAACAGAAAAGTAGTGACCCCCAACCATGAGCTTGGGAATAACGAAAACAACTACGGTAAATTTGAAAGCCCATAGTCAAGACAGAATACTCTCTAATTCTTGAGGCTTAAGCCAACAACAAATGTCTTTAAAAACTGGGCTAAGAAAGTTGTGTCTCTCTCCCCCCCCCCCCCCCAAATTCCTTAAGACTAACACAACTCAAAATTGATCACCCATCTGTACCCTGTTCACCAATTTATCAACGGTAATGTCCGACCAGTTTTCTTTCCTTGTTTAGTCCCATTCATACCAGAATTGCCACAATTCAACTTGCATATTTTGATATGGATCACTATTGAATTTGTTTTCAAGAAACACACAAAAAGAGTGCCTACCTGCATCAGCTCTGGATCTCTGGCCTGATGTCTTCCCAAATGGGGTCTTCATTCATCTGTGTTTAGATGAGCAGCAAAGCTGCCAGACTAGGGTGAAATATCAATAATAACCAATACTGTGAGGAGACTACAGCAAGAGAAAGCTAATTTTCTTTAATCCAACATGCAGACTGGCTGCATACAGTAGCGTTTCCCAGGGAGGATGCTAGATGTACAGATGGGTTTTCAAGGAGCTGCCGAGACAAGGTTCAATCCCAGGTTCCTGTAAAAGCAATAATATGACTTTGTATCCTGACTGGTACTGTAGATGAAACTAATTATATATATATATACACACACACACACACACACACACGTACTGTAGGCCTAAAGTTTAAATCATCTGATGCAGGAAAAACAATATTTAAAACATAATGTCATCCAACTAAATTATGAAGTTTTTGTTTATGATTAAGGCATTTTCTTCTTGTTTCAAAAACAGCAACATTGATTTTTTTGAAAGCCAGAATTTATGCATAAATAACACTGTAAAAATGTGACCCTGGATGCTTTCATCCTGACATGTGTGATCCACAAGGATAATAAATACATGTCCTTGCAAAATATTTAAATTCAGGCAAAATGTTCCAAGATATAGCCAGAAATCATGCACAAGTAAGTCACCAACTCAACAATTCCAAAAATGGAAAGCAATCTGGATAATAATAATAATAATAATAATAATAATAATAATAATAATAATAATAATAATAATAATATAGATAAAACAAGAATATATTTTGTTGTTTTGCTCAGTATTCTTTCCCTAGAATGAATGAATTAATAAATAAATAAATCAATCAAGTACTGCAAGTTTATTAACAATCACAACTTTTGCATTATCAAATTACAGAAAAGCCTTCTTCCCATTCTTCATATACTTAAATTGGTCCAGTCTAGGCACTTCACTTACATTTATTATTTTTGTTTCAATTCTTCTAATAACTGGGTAAAATTACAAAATAAATAAATAAATAAGTCCTAGGTTCCCTGTGTTACAGTAGAGTAAATATCCCATAAAGATCCGGCAAACGGGGGGGAAAAAAAAAAAGTTTAGAACTGCAGCTCAATGTCAATGGACAGTGCTCAGCACGTCTGAAAAGGGCCACCAAAAAAACAGATGTTTATAATTCTTCTTAAAGGGGCCAAAATGCAACCATCATTCTTTCATTGCAACTTACTAAAACAATGTGATAATTGACCCTCCAATAATGCTACATTTCCATTTACACCAAAAACCCATTCATTTAAAAAAAAAAGAGAAATAAAACAAAAAGGAAAAAGAAAAAAACTCATCTTCCAATATGAAACTGCCACTGTTGCCAATTGCTCCAGTAATCTACAATTCATATGCACAAATGTTAAAACAAAAAGTCCAAAGAGGAAAACAGTAAATGGAGAATGGAAGGAGGTTACCAATAAACTAAACTATCGCTGCAGACTTGGAGCTAAAGTACAGGCTCATGTGCAGTCTCTCATTCCACCACAGTCTGCCTAGACCTGCTCTGTGCAGTCTCTCATTCCACCACAGTCAGCCTAGACCTGCTCATGTGCAGTCTCTCATTCCACCAGATAGCCTAGACCTGCTCATGTGCAGTCTCTCATTCCACCACAGTCAGCCTAGACCTGCTCATGTGCAGTCTCTCATTCCACCAGTCAGCCTAGACCTGCTCTGTGCAGTCTCTCATTCCACCACAGTCAGCCTAGACCTGCTCATGGGCAGTCTCTCATTCCACCACAGCCAGCCTAGACCTGCTCATGTGCAGTCTCTCATTCCACCACAGTCAGCCTAGACCTGCTCATGTGCAGTCTCTCATTCCTCCAGTCAGCCTAGACCTGCTCATGTGCAGTCTCTCATTCCACCAGTCAGCCTAGACCTGCTCTGTGCAGTCTCTCATTCCACCACAGTCAGCCTAGACCTGCTCATGGGCAGTCTCTCATTCCACCACAGCCAGCCTAGACCTGCTCATGTGCAGTCTCTCATTCCTCCAGTCAGCCTAGACCTGCTCATGTGCAGTCTCTCATTCCACCAGTCAGCCTAGACCTGCTCTGTGCAGTCTCTCATTCCACCACAGTCAGCCTAGACCTGCTCATGGGCAGTCTCTCATTCCACCACAGCCAGCCTAGACCTGCTCATGTGCAGTCTCTCATTCCACCACAGTCAGCCTAGACCTGCTCATGTGCAGTCTCTCATTCCACCACAGTCTGCCTAGACCTGCTCACGTGCAGTCTCTCATTCCACCACAGTCAGCCTAGACTGCTCATGTGCAGTCTCTCATTCCACCACAGTCTGCCTAGACCTGCTCACGTGCAGTCTCTCATTCCACCAGTCTGCCTAGACCTGCTGTGAAGTCTCTCATTCATATAAATTGACAGATTATATTATCTCATTGTATATTTCAGACCACATTTCTCTGGTTCTACATTTTGATTTCTTTATTTTTTTTTCCTTTTTGATTTGGATTTTTTTTTAATTGGTATTTATTTATTAGGTTATATCTTTTTTTCACCTCTCCCCATTTCTCTCTAGGATTTCACAGTAATTATTAGGGGTTTGGGGGGGGGGGGGGGGGTGTTTGATTTCTACTGTATAGCTGTAAAAAAAAGATTTTTTTACAGTTAAGAGTTATTGGATTTAATTTATTTTTCATTTCATGCATTTTAAATTGATACGGCTTTACAATTTATTTTTTTATTTTTATTTTTTTTAATTGAATTATCCTCTCACAACACACATCGCATTTGTATAAGGTATACATTTTATTATTGCATTTTTTTCAATTTATAATTTGTACTGGGCAGTGGAGGTTTTATTTTGGTCAGTATGGGATTAAACTATACAAACTCTGTGAGAGCTCCACTGGGTGCACTCATTGGTTCACAGTGTTCTCAGATTGAGCCGCCTGGCTGCCCCCCATGGTGCCAGACCACTGAGAGAATTGTGTGGGATATGGTTTTTCCCCTCCTAACCCTGCGCTACCATTTGTACGTAGATAATTTCTGCACAGGAATCCCTCTGTTTAGGGCCTTGAACACATCCCAAACTATGGCTTGTGGCACAAGACCAAACAGGAAGGGATTTCCTCGTCAACTGGTAGGCAAGAAACGTGGCGAAATCAGTGCTCTGCGCTGTGAGCAGTCTAGGGCCTGTAAAAGCCTGAAAAGCTATATAAAAGGTGCACATATTTGGTATTTTTGAATTTGGGACAATCGGGGCAATTCAAAACCACTGTCCTTTTTAAAAGTGGAACAAAAGATGTCAGATTCACAGGTCCAAATATAAGGAGAAACAATAGATTTTTGCTATATACAGTGGCATTACCTCAAATTGCAGAAGGATTATGGGTAACACACCATTGACATGCAAGGTCATGTTACCCATTTTTAAAATCCTTATTTTGTTCAGTTTTAAAAAAAGTATACTTATGCCAGGGTATCTCATTCTTTAGCGGCATACTGGGGTGGGTGCTATGGACCGTGGGCTGCATATTTCGAAGTGGAAAAGTCAAAGTTGCCTGGTGTCTGTCTAGAGCAAGTAAACCGCCCAAAACCAACGAAAAGATGCACACATAGGTACAGGCACATCCGGCAGCTTAAAAGTTTCTACATTCTTATACCAAACATTAGCATTTTTGGGACTAAATGTGATGCAGGTATAATACATTTTATGAAAAAGTAGCATTTTGTTTACAATAACAGCTGTATTTTGTGATCACATGACCAATAAACCACAAAAACTTGGCACCAATAGAAACTTCAGAATCTGAAAAAAAAAATTGATGTAAAACAAATTCATAAAATGCCTCTAGCACAGGGAATTACCAGGGCCTTAGCAAAGAAGGGATTACTGAAGACATAAGAGTGCATGTCTGCGTGAACAGACAATCTCAAAATATCAGATTATATATCTGAAAAAACAAAAACAAACAGAAATATACGTCCACACCACCAGCTCTTTACAGTAAACAACAAACTATTCCACTACAATCAGCACTCTTTTGGTTTGTAGTGGGAAGCAAAGTACACATGCGTTAATGGCATAAAATAAATACTATTTACCATGTAAATACAGAATGAAAGGAATAAAAGAATTCCGTTTGCATGTATACAGAGCATTCTGAATATTCTAGTATTCCAAATACTTAATATTCTGAATACTTGTGCCATGTAAAACGTACTGAATGTATCTTTAGGGATCATTTCAACCATAATGTTCATTATTTGCTCCTTTGTGGAGTGCATTTGGTGGAGCAAGCTATAGGCCTAATGGTTCGTTGTGATTTACCGGTAATACTGCTGCTTGTGCAAGGCATACTCTCAGTCTCACAGTCAACAGAGCCCGAGGCTTGTGGCTGGACCTCTCTCTGTGGGTAGGTGGATACATGCTTGTATGACATTGTAGGTGGTGATTGTCCCTACTTTGTTCATACAGCTCAGTCTTTTATTGCAAAGTGTGAATTTTACTGTTTTAGTGACTACTTTGGTAAAATGTTCCCAAACAAAACGTTTTATTTAATTTTTTTTTTTTTCAAATCAGACTGGAATTATTTTATTGGCTGCAATCTCCCTCATGTTCCATTTCGCATCGGCTTGCTTATTAATATTAACCACAGCAGTTCAAGGCTAATTATACCATGACCGCCGACAATACCGCATTGTACGATCTCTATTCTTTTGTGTAAAATACCTCCATTTTGTAGTCTCTCATATTAATTTAATTAAAAAAGTGTACACGTGCAATGGTGCATTCCAACCACCTCCGTTACCCATAGCTACAGTTTTGGTATCACCCTGCACTTAAGAATGCCTGTTTGTTTTTTTTGTTTTGTTTTTTTAAAATCTCTGTCAGGAGTAATTTAGAGACATAGAAAGAAAACAGTGATTTATTAATGTTATTTATTAATAATACGCTGTGCAGCAGCAGCAGGCTTAGCGTGGTTAATGGGTCTTTTCAGACCATTAATACGTGTTACAATAAAAGACAGGATTATATTTGAAGACGATTACATGTGCCCATCCCTAGTAAACACGAGTGTGATCCATTACATACAACACAACCTCAAAGGGGAAAGCTTGATGGGAGGAGCACACGGTCAGGAAGTCTAAAGGCTGCTACACACCAGACGCGATGCAGCATGCGAAACTGTGCAGCGATGCGGCAAAATGAACAGAACCTATACTTTTGGGAAATTTCTTTCACACCACACGCAACGTGACAGGCGACTCAGGAGCTGCACCAGGGCGGCGCAAAATAAATGGGATTGAATCATATTGTTGTGATTTGTCGCACATCAACTAGGGCATTGAGCAATCAGAGAACAGCTTTAATGCACGTGGTCCAGCAAGCAGTATCCAAAATGACGGAGAAAACAATAATACTTGTCGTTCAAAAAATACCCAGAGCTTTATGACAAAGGGCATCACAAGTATAAAGATACAGATTTGAAAGATTATATATGCAAGTGCATTTCGAAGGAACTGGATAAGCCTGGTACGTATGATTTATTGCCATATATGTTGAAATACTGTCAGAGAAGACACTCATAATTTTCACATCATGTTGACGAATATGTACCAGTGTTGATCATAGTTTCGTCAACAGCAATTTTGAACAGTTGTATAGATCTGGCAGTTTTGAAACCTGTCGCATCGGCTCTGGTGTCGCTTCTGGTGTGTATGACCGTGTTGCTGGGAAAATGTCTCGTCGCCATTTTTTTAAAATCGCATTGCGTCTGGTGTGTGGAGACCTTAAGACAGGCAGTGAGAGCATGCACTGACCTGCACCACTGGTAAACTCCATCAACCACAGAAATTACTGCTGCAAACAACAGCACACAGAGGTCACCTAAACCTGCAGAATGATGTCGTCTCCCTGGGAGCTTTCCATCTTTAAACAAAGTCACAGAGACTAGGAACAACTTCTCCGCCATGTGCATAGGTTCATCCAACACTTCATACTGTACCTCTATTCTGCTTGCAGGCATCATTGCCGATCCTACCTCCGCTCACTGCTCCTCTTCATACTGGTTCCAATATATCTAGATTAACAAAAACAAACTGAATAAGTATTCAAATACAACTTTCTACTGCAAATGCACAGCAGCTTTTCATTTTCTCTCTAAACGTCACTCCCAATATCTTACTGCAGTACCAAATCTGTGCATGCCCAGATAGTCAAAGCTTGATCTGCGTGAATGTACTGTATGTAACTTATATATCAGGCCTTGCAGGCATTATCTAAAATGGATGGTTGAAGTAAGCTGCTGCTGCTGCTTCTATATGCACTATGTTACAGGTATTGTGTTGGGGGCCGACAAAGAAGAAATTGAAAGTGGTGATGGCAATCTTGGTGCATCACAGCAAAATGAGATTGATCAAGTGGATCGAGGAGGAGGAAAGACAGGAGCATAGTCTGGGTAAAAGTAGGAATTTTACAGCTTCTCAGAAAAGCCTACAGACACACTGGCTGGATAAACCAACATTAAAATTACAATTAGGGCTTTCCTCAAACCAACATTAAATTACAATTAGGGCTGTGTTCGAAGGGTCGTTCACTAGCCAGGAATTTGAAGGTAGTTTTAAACCTTCAAAAGGTTCGTCAGGTGGCATTCACACACTGCTTTTTTTTTTTTCTCTGTTAACAGGAACCGTTTGAATACTATAAAATCACACATTAAATGTCACTCACTTGCAAAAACTGGATCTTTGGATTTGTATAATGCATGTTATAAATTGTAAAATAACAGGATTTTCAATCAAATAAACAAGTAGCTATGGTGACGTCACCAGTAAATTATGCAAATTAGTATCATCGAAGGTTCGAACCTTCCTTCGGTAATGTGTCCCGAACCTTTGAAGGTCAAAATGCACCCTTCGTTGCAGCCCTAATTACAATGCTGTATGTTGTTGACTACCCAGTTATTTGGGTGGTTATACTGTATAAAATTATGTGGGAAGTTCAGTTAACAAAAGATGCTGTGTGGAAATTTTTAAATAATCAAATAAAACAGTCAGTAGTTTAAAAGTTGTGTTTATTGTATAAATTTGTTTAAATATGTCAAACATTTGATGTCGATTGTACTTTTGTATTGGAGAGTAATTTTAGTCAGATTTAATTCAGACTAATAAGCCATCCAAACCTGGAAATTTATCTTGATCAATGTGCCACCGCAATTCCTGAGGTCTGGCCAAACCCCTTTTACACCTGTAAACCCAACTGATCCCAAGAGGTGGGGCCCAACCTAGCTAGCTGAAAATATACTGTAAATTGCAGTAATATTAAATGATAAACAATAAAAATAATATTTCACCACCCTCCAGATACCATACAAGAGACATTCAATATTAATAAACAACGATATGATGGATTTTGTGTGGTGTGTGGCCACACCCAGTCAAAAATCGTGCTGGCCGGAATAAAACCGGAAGTTACGTACGAAAAGGTAAACACACATGGCGACTGCTGCTGAAAACAGAGAAGACGAAGCCTACATTTCTGAACCAGCGGCGAGGCAGTGGGATCCCACTGATCAACAGAGGGAGCGACTAAATGGGGATCGGCAAGAAACAGATCTGTGGCGGATCGGCAACATTGCATGGAGAGTGTAATTTCCAAAATTGTCATTTGTTTGACAACCAATAATATACGCTTCAGTGTCTATACTCTGTAATTAGTTTATATTAGTTTAGAGATTGTCTGTTATGGCCAATACCCATTTTTTGTCATTCTGTCTGTGATCACAGGCCACACTGTGAAATCTTTTCAAAGACGATAAATTACAAACATTACAATAATGTACAGTACACATAAGGACTGATAAGATGGCATTATATAAAGCAGATAGGACAACTTCAGCAATGAATATGGAAAAATAAACGTTTCTTTACTCACCATTACGTCAGTGGTACAAATTTTCTGATGCAGTAAAGTTCGGATAGTTGTTTGTAATCCAGAAATACAGGTTTATACTTCAATATGGTAATGCCATAACAACTATTTACATGTTTTGTATCCTGATGATGCACACACAACAATTAAAGTCTCTACATAATTTTAAAAGTGAGTGCCGATATTGACTAAGTTTGTCAAAAATAATGAAATACTGTAACTTACTTACTCGTTACGTAAACAAGGAAATTAAGAAACAGACAACCCAGTTCACAAAACTATTTCCTCTGAGTGGTGATTCAATAGCAGTTTTGTCCCCGCCTGTGTTGTTTTAGGTGACACTAATTTTTCAGCAGCACGACAATTGCTGGATGAATCATCTTTTCTGATAACCACGATCTTAAAAATCGCATCATAACTTCTTCGTAATCCCTTTCAGTGCGGGATTGCGGGAATCACGCATTTTCCAAGTTGCACCCGCATATCTGCAACTTTCAGTGCGGGAAAATCCTGCAGAGATATTTTAAGACACCAAGCTACTGTATTTTTCACCCAATTTAGAATGCCTGAAACGCTACAACAATCTAAGGGAATGGGGATCAGTGACGAAAGCACTATGAGCCGCATTCTGAGGAGTTCTGGTTAAAATAAATAAATAAATAAAAGTACGTACGTGATTCTCGGCCGCTGTCTAAGGATTATAGAAACTCTACACTGCAGTAAAAAAAAAAAAAAATTTGACATTCACTGAAGGTCTGAGTTCAGCCTGACTTGTTCCTTGCTTCTAAATCCCATGCTATATTCAAGTAAGTCACTCTCAAGATAATCACCGTTGATAAAGTGCGCGCCACAAACAGAATTGTTTTGGTGAACGGATTTCACAGTGAAGTCCTCTCTTTTGACTTGTACAAACTGCGCCCAGGAGCAAAATACGGTACTCTTTTTCCTTTGAATTATTATTTACTACTATTATCTCACAAACCTGTAGGCCAGACATACAGACCAAGAAATGTCTCCCTTTTGATACGTCACGTGTGACGTGGTACAAAAAGGTCGTGTTTTTGGTAGGCGTGGTCCGTGATCCACATTAATCGCATTTTAGTGGCCTATAATTTATTTTTCTTTTTAAATAATAATGCTAATATTCTTAATAAACACTGCTGCATCCATTTTAGTGATAAAAAAAAAAAAACTGCAAGATACACTTTCATCTTTCCAAATCTCAGCCTTGACATATAGGACATAAAAACACATAAAAGAGAGCGTCCATTGACATCACTATCTTGTCTCAGAATTCTTGCTACTGCTTATTCAAAATTCTGAAAACTTTGCAACCAATCACTTTGTATTATCATCAATCGCCAAAGAAAAAAAGAAAGCTATTTTAACTGAATTGATCTTACAACAGAGAAGGTCAAATCTTTTTTGCTTTCCACCGTCAAGGTCTCTACATTCCTACAGTCTCCACAAAAACAACACCAAACAGTACTTCCAGTATAAGCAGCCTCTTTGCCATGACACACGTGTTCAGTATAAATTTAAAAGGACTGCCACTGACCAACGTGTTCACATGTATTCTACAGTTTGCAGGTTTCAGCAATTAGTACTGTATGTATATTTAGTGACATGCTCATGCAGAGGGATTTCTAACAAAATAAATAAACAGAGGTGGTTTAAACTTAATTGAATTATATTGTTCACTTGGCTCAGTCAAGGACATCAGGTTTGATGCTTTGCCTCAGATTTTTTGATTGCTGAAATCATGTAACGGTCATCGCATTACAGCACATTAAATTCAGGTGATTTGTATATTATTAAGCACCCCTGGATAACTTTTGTACCTTCTCGATAGAGTTTAAATTTTAGTTACAACTATAAGAAAGTGGAGAATTGGTTGCCTGGCATGTGAACAGCAGGCTAGTGAAGTGTAATGAAATGCACAGTAAGCAGCAGGTCTTCAGTACCGCAATCTTAGTGCACAGTAGGTTGACTGTACTAGCTAAAATTGATCATTTCTATTGATGCGTCTCAAAAATATTTAAAAACTGATTGAATCAAAAAACTTAAGTAACCTGATGCTATTTGACATCTATTTTGAATACCACCAGTATATCAAATAAAATGCATAAGCAGATACTATACTATATCATTAAATGTGCAGCAATACCTAACCCCACTTCTCTATGAATCTAGAATGTATTCGACTACATCTGTAAACATTTTGACCTACTCTACAGATATGAACAGAGGAGATATATCTCCAGTCAACCGTAACCCAAAGTGTTTATCATACTGCCAACAGAAGACAACTATGGTCACAATCTTCCTAAATATATTAAGAAAAAAAATGCCAAGTCTAAAACTATGGGGCAAAATTTAGGGAAACAATAGTTTTATAACTGCCAAATCCATATTCATAGTTGTGCCCCCCCCCCCAAAAAAAAAACTGTACATATCTGTGGGGTCAACAGATCATACTATGGGAAAAATTGGAATTTTATGCAAAAATGGGGCGTGCAAAATGTCCTCAAGTATGTGTTCATCAGTCTGCAAAAATAAAAGCTTTAGTGAAACAGTGTATTTAGCACTTTGGGAACTTAATACATTGGGTAACAGTAAGGGAAACATATTGGCAGGGAGGGTTCCAAGAATGTGGACTTCAATTGTTCTGCTGTTTGACAGCACCTCCTCACCGGCAACACAAACGTTAGCTTTCATGTCACCATCTTACCAGTATGTCAAAAATCACTAAACGCTGAAAAATGCATGCACGGCTCGTGTACCTGTACAAAAATCACTGTAAATGGTTAAAAATCAAATCAGTAGTTAGGTCAGATATGATTTACTGTACCTACTTTGACCTTTAGCTTGAGCATTACATTAGTGTTTGATTACCAAATTATCAAAAAACGTTATTGGTACCACAACTATACTCTTGTTTATTTTTTCTTCTAATTGTTGCTATTTATGGGTTAATAAAAATATATCACTCGTGTTATTTTCCCCACTTTGTTTGAATAGAAATCTTTTCACATAAAAACAAGTCCCTCAATGACCGTTTTATCCATAGTGTTTTTTTTTTAAAAGGACACATATTCAAAACAATGCTTGCTGAACTTCCTCACACTCAGGCATCTGTCTGCCAACGTTTTTGCTGCATTCTATGAAAAAAACACCAAGAACAAAAACACTAATCTCGAGTATGCTTATCTACAGCTTTTCTAGAGGGACAGACTTAAAATAGGGAAACTGGCAGGTTAATTAATGATTTGCATTAAGTTGACAGAAAATATAGAATACAGAATTGTTATAAAGCTAAAAAAAAAAAAAAAAAAAAAAAAAAAAAAAAAATACCACCGCCTGCAACAGCAGCCAGTGTTTTTATTACAGCAGCAGCAGCAGCGTCAATGTCAGCCATGTTGCTCCACTATTTACAAACCCCGCAGCAGCAGAGACCAGCAGAACGGCGCAGTCGAACAAAGGAAGGACTGTACTCCCTCACATGAAACACATTTTAAATGAACACAAAACTACATAAACAACCCCCTTTTCCACAGAACCACATACACACAAACACCTCTCAATCTACCTTTCAGTGATTTCCTGTGACCATATTCCCTTATCAATATTTCGTGTCGCTTACCCGCTGCTTTGTTAAATATATATAGCTTATTTCGTCTGCCGCTCTCCCCAGTCTCAGCCTCCGTTTGCAGGCAACTCAGATAGATTCCACGGCCGAACCCTCCCCTTCTTTTTGCCAGATTGTGAGATCACCAATTCAATTGGTTGGCGCGCTGGAATCACCTTTCCTGCTAAATAGTGAGTGATTTTTCACTGTTTGAAGCGGCCTGGTCTGCGTCTGTTTCACATTTGAATGCGACAGGAAAGGGAACTAGCTTTGGAGCATGCGCTCATTTGGGGTGAGCAAATTATAACAATTCACGTTGGTTTAAATTCAGATTTTTGCAATTATAAAACGTGCTCGTATATTTTTGAAGAAGTGCAGTTTTAATGACATGACATGACATTTATATTCCAAAGTAAACTTGTCATATTTCAAAGTTTTTCAACCTGGATTAATGGCCTTTGGATAAAAAAAAAAAGTAATTGCACAACTGTGGGATGTAAACTGTATGTCACTAATGTATATTGTTTTTATATTGTCTTGTAAGAATCTGTTCTGTCATTTCGATATTACAGGAACCAGAGATATTGCTTATGAAGAAAGGGATACCGTTTCTGCTTGACCACGAAGCTCCTCACCACATGGGACAGAGACTTTGCTGCGCCAAAAGGTTAAAGCTTTCCTATTTTGTTTAACATATAAATTAAAGAGAAAAAAAAATATGTCAAACAGGGAAACTGAATAGTTTTAAAACTATTGGATCATAGTCCAGCTTTTCTAATTGGATAATGAATGTAAATTGTAGGTCATATTGCCTTATTTTAACAATACAAACAGGCAAGTAATCTAAGTAATTACTTTAAGACAACAAATTCAAAGACACTCTGACCAGTTTTCCTATAAAGGTTCCTTTAATCCAGGTAATTTATTCATGAACTAAACCACACCTGTGTAAGCATAAGCCTTAACACCTTTGCTTCAAAGGAAGATTTCTTGGCAAACCTGATAACCACCCAGACTCCCTGGCCCCACAGATGTTTTGGAAGGGCTAATGGAACAATAGTAAATGTAAAAGACATTTAGGAACATTTAAATATTTCAAACAAAATAAGTAATAAGGAAAGTTCATAGAAATTAAGAAGACACTGAGACTAGATAAAGATATCCTGAATCAAACAAATAAGTAATAAATCTGATAACATTAAGAATAACTAAAATGAACTAAATTAAACCTCTGATCTGCCAGCATTTAACCATGCCATGTTATGTACCAAAAGAAAGGTACATGTTATAGGGAGGTATAAATTAGACCTAATATAAACTAGGAGTGATATGTCAAGTTTTATTTCCTAAAAAAGTTATAATCATTCAGAAATTAATACAGACACAAAGAAGACAGTGCTTAACACCTTTAATACTCTGATGTGTCAACTCTGATATGAACTGGCCAATCAGAAACTTTCCAAAATCATATAAAAACCAGAGCTTTAGCCACTAAAATTGTTCTTCAAAAATGGCTTCCAAGCTCATTGCTGCATCCAGGGAATGTGAGCGGAGCGGTGACAAAACTTCGTTCACTGCTCATAATATCCGCTCCGCTGTTTCTTTCATTCCGTTCCACTGCTTGCGATTCCCCCTTCAGACAAAATAGGCATGCTCCGCTCTACTCCGCTCACTCTGCACCAGTCTCCAAAAATGGCTTCCAAGCTGTTATTGTTTTACAGCAGCCGTCAAATTGCTACACGGAGGAATCCAGTCTTGCTGCCATAAGTCCTTACTGCTTTAGCTAGAAAATGCTAACTATACTACAGAAACTTCACACAAGTATAACTTAACATTAATGCTTCTTAAGGTTACCTAAAAAGAGAGATGAGCCATGGTATAGAGTTAAAATCAATGCATGTATGTGATTATGTAGGTAGAATTGCCACACCCCTTTTATACATTTCACAATATCAGCCTTTCTGCAAATATGAAGAGCAGCGGACAACAACTGGAATTGCCAGTTGTAAGAACGACCAGAGAAAACACCTAAAATGATTCAATAAACTTGGAAGAAGACTTTAAAAAGACTTAAGAAGGAGCTCCATTTCCGGGATCGCCATTGAGAAAAAAAAAAGAAAATGAATAAATAATGAATTAATTGAAAGGCTGAATTGGCCTACCGGAATTTATCAAGTTTACTGGAAATATATTTGCTCTTATTAAACAAAAGCGTGAAAGGACACCACCCCGCCAAGTCATCACACACTGTATCAATGCTGCAATCTGAATTAAGCATTTTCTCCTATTGAAATAAAGAATAGAGAATTACAGAAACCATACCTGGAGAATGTAATAAATGTATTTCTCTGACTAACTAGGCAAAAACTGAGAAAAGAGAAAAGCATGTTTGCTTGTAACCTTGACTCGTTTTTCTCGAACTTCATTACTACAATAACCCAAGTTGAATTTCCACTCTGGAATTCTAGGGAGTTAACAGAAAAGATGATGGGCCCCAAATTTTATCAGTGTTGCTATGGAGATGAGGCCAGCTTATCTTCAACTCCATTTTATCTTTTAATTATAAGGATGCGTGACCTTTTACCTACTTATATGGTCCTACAATTAGATAACACATACCTTAATGTATAAATGTGAGTTTAAAAGTTGTTCTAGAAATAATTACGGTACTTTTGTTAATCTGATTGCATCGAGTACAATTTGATTTGCTGTTAGGAAACTATGAAAGAGTTCCTATTGTATTTTTGGTAACCTATGGTATTTTAGAGAATGTCTTATATGTATTTGGGAATATTGGGTTGGCAGGGAGGGGGCTAGAGTTGTAAATTGAATAAGTGATTAATTAGGCTCCAGTCACAGGTGTATAAAAGGGGTGATCACGGGTGTTAATGTTAGAATTAATGTTGTTGAAGGTACGTGTTACTGTGTCACTGTCACTGTGTCGCTGTGCTGGCTTTATATCCGTGAGTTTTGTAGACCTTTTGTTTTGGTCCTTGTGCTGTTTGCTTTGTTAATGTGTTTTGTCTGTACTGCGCGATAGCGCTTCACTGCAGCTTTCTTGTCTCTGAGTCTCTCTTCCTGCTGGTAACAGCTTGGCCGTGACGCTACCCTGCCGCAGTAATACTAAAGTTTTTCTGACACACGCTGTAGTACTGGAAAATACCTTAAATGGGAAACTAAAATCTTGCTCTCAACTAGGGGTTTTAATCTTGACATTTTCTATCTACGATTGATTCATCGATCAATCACACCAGTTTGCTAGTGATATGAAATTGTATGGAAAGACAATTACAAGTAATGACTTTTAGTGACATAATCTGATATTTTCTTTTGAGCTGTACTGCCCGTTTGCTTTTCCTTCAGCCAAATGCCATCTCTAAAAGAAAAAGAGTAAAAATACATAAAGAGAGTATATATTACTGTAACTTACCAGTTGCACTACAACCTAGACTACTGTTTTTAACATATCTGCTTTTGGTATACTGTAAACCAGGGTTTCCCAATCCTGGTCCTGGGGACCCACTGTGTCTGCTGGTTTTCTTTCCAACTGAGTTCTCAATTACTTAGCTAGACCCTTTTGAAACTTATTAGTCCTTATGTGAATTGCCCAAGTTGTAATCAACAACAACAGTTGAGGTCTGTGACAGCGAAAGAATGAATCTTGGTTATAAATCTCCGTCTTGACCTGTGAGGGCACTGTGTAAAGGGAACAGAGTGTCCTGGACTGGATGGCCTGACAATTAATTCCCAGGGTTAGGTTGAAGTTGGCCATCTAGAAAGGGGGCAGAGCTACGGTACACCAAGTCATCGCCCCAGAAGGGAAGCGATGTGGCAACCTTGGATTGGAGGAGAAACGGTTGCACTTGTTAACCAAGGGGGCGTGACTGACGGTATATAAGGGGACGTAGCAAGGTGATCTGTTCCTTTGTTTATGGTTAAGCTGAACCGGAAGGAGTACTGTGAATTACCGAGTAATTTGTTTGTTCTGTCATGTCTAAAAATCTACTTGTTTGTTATTATTAGATGGCTAACACGATCCGGAGCTGTCGGTTAAGGCCAGCACTAAACCTGGACAACACTGCAGCATTGTACACAGATAAATTGTATTACACCACAAGCACTATAGCACTCACTCTGGACTTGTGAGTGTGTGTGTCTTTGTGTGTGTTCTACTGTGTTTATTATTTACAAACTGTGTCTTATTATTTCAGGACTGCAACTCGTTGTTTTGGAACAGTGCAATACACATTGCTGTGTATTGCCTGGGATTATTCACCAGACCAGGATTATAAAAATAAAACCTGTTTGGATCATGAACTTTGTTGTCTGTCTTTTGTTTCATAATCACATCACCACTACACCTGCACACTGCAAACCACTTTGCCACAGGGTCCCTAAAAATATTAGGCTTAAATTGTATTTTCCTAAAGAATAAACACTGTTATAAATTTAGAATCTTTTTTTAACAAAGACACCTTAGTAAACGCTCCTACAGATCGATCAATCACCTGTTTGAACCTTGTTACTGAGCGACTAATTTACTGTGTGCTGAGAAACTGACATCGACAGCACCAGACGGGATGACAGAGGAAAAATTCTCGGCTGTGTCAACTTACCGACCATGAAGCTCCACCTGACACTGACACTGATGGCAGAAACAAAATGTTTATTTTATTGTTTATTACATGTGTTGCTATTTACAAAAATGCTGGCTGGTTTGTGGAGTTGGGGATTACAGCCTGTGAGTGATTAAATAACTGAATTACTACCAACAATAATTAATGTACTCACGTACACCCACACTCTTCACTAAAGTCCTAATTTAAAGACAGTACTTTTCACTGTAGCCCTCAAGATGAAATTGTTAGATAGGTGACTGCATTTTTTTAATTAGCAGTGGGAGAAACCACTTCAGCAAGTACAGTATTTGCTGAAATTACTAGGGTGGATACTAATGAGAGCATAAAAAATACAGATGAAAAACGAGGGAAATGCAGATCTTTTCAAGAAAGCTGGGGGACTTTGTAAATGGATTTGAATGTGAAGGATCGCCTTCTAGTTTGTCGGAGCCACCAGTGAATGTTTTATTACTTTTTAAACGCTACAATAATAGTTGTGATTGTGATAGTTCTAATTGTGTGCCCTTTTGTAAATGAGGCTCTTTATCTCTGAATGCTATTGTGAGTTTGGCATAATTAGTGTTCCACGTTTCCGGTTTATTCCTAATGACAGGCTTTTTTTTTTTTTTAACTGGATGTCGATTTTTATTGATTTATACCCAATTGTTGTCTATTCAATATTTTGATTCAAATGCTGTTTTATTTTGACTTCGACATTGTAATAAGCAGCCCTACACTATATCCTGGGATAAAGCAGACGATTAGATGTCAGAGGATCAAATAATGTTCAAATGTGGTTCTGTGTCACTTCACAAACACATTATCACCTGATTTATGCTGGCCAATCAAAATCTGATTATTGTGGCAATTGCTGGGCGTAGTAACTACTAGCTTGATCAAAAACTAAGTTTTGAATATTCATCAGTTTATGAATATTCAAAAGAAAACAAATGTTTCAAAGTATACAAAAAGCAAAACTATCTGAGAGTTTCCATCACCCACTTAATTGCCAGGCATTCTTTTTCCACTATGGCATACTTCTTTTCATTGGGGCGCAACTTCCTGCTAAGGTAAAGCACAGAGTGTTCTTCCCCTTCTACCGATTGGGATAGTTCAGCACCTAAATCAAATTCAGATGCATCCGTCTGTAGAATCTACTTTTTACCAAAATCAGAGACCAATAATATCCAATTACTACACAGGGCTGTCATCCGATTCACAAAGGCCTGTTTTGCTGTCCAATTGACAATGTTTAGAGCTTTAGCTCAATTCAGCTCTATTAACCCTTTGCGGTCCATTTATTCAGCGCGTGTCAGGCGCGTCGAGTCCAATTTATTTTCACACGCGCAGTTTATTTTAGACGCACTGTTTAAAAGTATTTTTCTTCACAGTAAAACAGGTTTAAAAGGCTCTGCATGTCAACAGGACACTCACTACTGCATCCCCAGCCCCGCCCCACCCCTTGTTCACTATATTTTGTACATACCTCGTAATAATAGTACATGCCGATAAATCATCTCCTGATCACTCATAATGCGATCCAAGTCGTTATTTTATTACTATAACATCTAAAAAAGCAGTGTGGAGTAGTGGTTAGGGCTCTGGGCTCTTGACCGGAGGGTTGTGGGTTCAATCCCCAGTGGGGGACACTGCTGTTGTACCCTTGAGCAAGGTACTTTACCTAGATTGCTCCAGTAAAAACCCAACTGTATAAATGGGTAATTGTATGTAAAAATAATGCGATATCTGTATAATGTGAAATAATGTATAATGTGATATCTTGTAACAATTGTAAGTCGCCCTGGATAAGGGTGTCTGCTAAGAAATAAATAATAATAATAATAATAATAAAAAAGCTCTGCAAATGTCTGTGATGTTCTTTGAGCGCTGGATGCGGAAGCAGCTATCTTGTTTGTTTATGTCCGTGTTATCTATGTGGTGTCGGGTCTATCAGTATTCATGAGATATGCCCCTTTTTTTCGGCTTCGCTCGGCTCCTGTCGGTCTCCCTCGGCCATTGAATGGTTTTCTCGGCTTTTTCCGGAGAAAAAACGACTAGAGACCTGTTTTTTGTGTCTTTTTGATGATGTCGGACAGGGTCCACCATTGGACTGGAATGGGAAAATTGCGATGTTGGATCAGGTCCGACATAGGACCGCAAAGGGTTAAGGGAGTTGCTCGAGAAGGAAACTGGGTATGAACTTCCTGTAATAATCTACTGACTTATCTACCTGGGGCATGGGGTAAGCATAAAACTCATTAAGCCTCCTAAAGTCATTACAGAATCTCCAAGTTCCATTCGGTTTTTGAATTAATACAATGGGGCTTATCCATTCACTGCTTGACTCAATCACACCCTTTCCTAACATTTGCTCTACATCAGTCTTTATCTCCTGTCTTTTTGTCTTAGGCCCTTTATAAGGTTTAGCTTTTACTCTTACCACTAGTGGCATTACTATGTCATGGAAAATGACATCAATTTTTCCTTGTCCCATATTAAAGACACTGTTTTTGTTTATCATCTCCCTAACTTCTCTGCATTGATCTCTAGAGTCGGGGAAATATCTTAGCCTCCTGACTTTCATCTTCCTCCCCAAGATTTACCCCTAATATTACCATAGCCTCCCTATCTTTCCACGTCTTTAATGGATTTTTTTTTCCTACAGCGATCAGGGTGTGGAATTTTATAGTTTACTTGACCTACAGCTTCAATCACTTCATACGGCCCCTGCCATTTCACATGGGTACCAGTAACATAACCATCTCCCTGGTGAAATTCCCTCATGCTCACCTGATGATTATATCTCGCTTTCTGAGCAGTTTGAACCTTCTCCATATGCTCACGGATTATGAGTATCACTTGTTCAATCCTGGTCCTCATGTCAACGACATGGTTTATTATATTTTCCCCCATATTCAGCTGTTACTCCCAGACCTCTTTCACTATATCTAAAATACTGCAGGTTTGTCTGCCATACAGTAACTCAAATGGGGAGAACCCTGTGGATGCCTGTGGAACTTTACTGATCGCAAACTTCAAGTACAGGAGCATAATGTCCCAATAGTTCCCATTTTTGCTGATCACTTTCCTGAGCATATGTTTCATAGTCCTATTAAACATTTCGACTAAACCGTCCATTTGGGGGTAATAAACTGAGGTTCTTATAGGTTTTATCTTCCACAAGTCATACAGGTCCTTTATTAATTTGGACATAAAAGGCATCCCCTGATCTGTCAAAACTTCCTTCGGTATCCCTACTCTTGTAAATACCGGCACTAGCTCCTCAGCTGTTTTAGAACCTGTATTACGTAACGGTATTGCCTCGGTACCGCGTTACATAGTTGAGGATCACTAATATAGCATGTCCTTTTGCTGATCTGTCTAGGGGCCCCACTAAATCCATAGCTATAGGCTCAAAGGGGATATCAATGATGGAGAACGGTAGCAATGAGGCGCTGAAATGGCTCGCCCGCTGACACTCAGTAAAAGATGTACAAAATTGTTCAACCCCGCAGCCATTTTTAGGAGTCTGTCAGTATTTTTGTTAATACCTAAATGACCTCCAAACAAATGACAATAACTTCTCTACTTCTATTCCCTCTTTTCGAACGACTCTGTACAAGAGGTAATTTTTGGAACGTAATAATCCCCTTTGCCTTTATTCGTGCCCTATACCAGTACCCCGTCTATCATCACTACTGTTCTCTTTATGTTTTCAAGAGTTGGGTCATTCACCTGATCAGTTCACCACATCTTGTACAAGTTTAGTGTGCAAACAGTCCGTATTTTTCTTGTGCTTTCCCTAATGCCATTTGTGCAGCTGAACTATGTTTAAAATGACTCCCCACTTTTCAGCATTTTGTTACAACCTCCACAATAAATGGTAATTGCAGGCCCTCGCTGATGCAATTGTGCAGCGTGTGTGCAGTGCATCGAACATGACCCGCATCGAGAATATCTTTCACAGCTTTTACTGTATTAGGTGCATTGTAAGTTAGATAAGCAACTATTCCTCAGCTTTCTTCTACTGCTCTTTGTATATCAGCAATGTGTTCTGATGTATGAGATTCCAGAACACACATTTTTCCAACCATACCCAACTCCCCTCGAATTTTTTCGCGCTTCTCCACTGCAATCTCTGTCAGATTCCGTGCTTTAGTTCAGAGCTGAAATCGGTGTATATCCAACAAACACCGGGGAAATAAAACACTGGAAATGGTTACTCAATTCACATTGACTTGACCCCTTTCCCCATGAAAAGATAAATAAAAATACCTACAATAAAAATTAAATAAAAATATTTCCTTATGCAGTTAGGCAATGTCCCTCCTTCCTGACATCCTCGCATTGATTCGTTCTGAATACTATAAACTGAATACTATAAACTCACCCCAACTGAGTGGCAGCAAATTCCTACATTTCTATTGGAGGATTGTAACATGTTTGCAAGATTTTAAACAAGGTGTTCTTGCTTGCGAGATTTAAAGCTATATTACAGTACTATAGGTAGGATTTACACGCTTGTGGAATTTAAAACAGAATTGCAAATTGTGGCAAAATGTAAAAAACTGCCTAAACACACAAAAAAAACCCAGAAGAATATGTCTGTGACTAAAAGGAAAGAAGGTACAATTGAAGTGTACTTTACTGTTAAGTTACTATACATATTGTGACAGAAAAACGAAAGTAACCGAAAACAATAATTTCATACAGTATATAAAAAGCGAACCCACCCCCCCAAAAAAACAGTTTACATATAACTCAAAAATAGCTAAAAATAAGCACCGAAAAATTAAATTAACGAAAACCAAAAAACAGAAGCCCTAATTCTACTGTGTTTATATTTTAACAGTATTAGCAATAAAAAGAACATCTCTGCAAGTTTTCTGTACAAGATGTATTTATTTTTTTTAATCCATTGATATTGCGATATGGAAATTATCAATATCTTTCACATTTGGAATCCTTAATTGGGAATTTAAACATAACAATTGTATCATCTTTTTATCTGTTAAAACTAGAATATACATTGTTCCTGCCTGTCTTCCCTATGATAGCTGTGTGTGAGTCATTTGGTCTACATTTTCTTTTTTCAATTAAAAAAATAGATAAATGAATAAACATTTTTTTTTACATTTAACCACTGTCTTTGATGTAATGTATAATGTTAATTTTATTGCTGGAGAAATGCATAACAAGCACCAAATACGCACTTTTTTTTACAAAAACTGAGCATTTTCAAATATTCTTTGCATTTTTCATTTTCTAAAATATAGTGCTTAATATGTCTATGCATATAACACATGACATCCTTAGTTATAATAGTTTAAATTTTGTATTGCTTTATTTAGTGTTACAGAGAATTGCCTTTACACAAATATGCAAATATCTTGAATTATAAATTGCACACACCAGAACAGAATGGATACTAACCTTTGTGTTTCTAATACATGATAAAATGTACAGTAATGTCACAGCGTACTGTGTATTTCAGCATTCCTTACATAGCCAGTAATGAATCTAGTCCGAGGGGCTGTTTTCCAATAATCAATCTTGATGTGTCTTTCTCAAAACCCTGTGAGAATTCAACTTGTTCTGAGATTCTCATGGGCATTATTAAGAAACAATTGGGAAACAGGCAAACTAATTGCCGATAAGGGGTAAGTATACAAGTTTTTTTTTTTTTTTTTTTTATATATACACCTCACGACTACCCCAGATACATACATTTTGCAAAGTTTGTTCTAAGATGCTCTCATAAGGTTGACTAGGTTAAAGTAGCTTTTGGGAAGCAACCCCCTGATTATTGTGTAATTGGCATTTTAATGATGTTATGCTAATTGATTATACAAAAGCTGTATTTCACTCACACGTTCACAAATTTAGACGTTAGAAAACATTTTAATCGTGATAATCAGGGTTAATTGGAAACAATTTATCAAAGTGCTTTTTAAGGGAACACAAATACAATATTTTGGCTATTGTCACTCAACTGAGAAATAAATGTTTTGGAGAGCCAAACTAATTTATGCTGTGTAATTTTACCCCAACTGATGTCTATTGGTCAGCAATCTTCATCGTTATAATTTCTTTGGATCTGAAATCCTGAGCTGTCTATACTTTGACGAACTTTACATGCCTTTAAACTGTTGCATTATAGAAAGCAGCTGTTCACTGCGCTTTTGAATGTTTGATTGCTCTTCTTTTAGTTTCTCTTGTTCATGTAGTACTTCCTCCTGTGAACGAGAAAATAATAAAAACAGACACCAGGGTGAAACTGGTTCAATTAGAGGGAAGTTGTTACAGTTTAAAACTGCATATATCTTAAATCTGTATGCATCCAATATGGTTTGTATTAATGTATAATACAGTTTGCGATAACCAATTTATATTGTGTATCTGTTATAGAAGTAGGCCTGTCACATCTTGGTTAATCTGATCAGACAACAAAGCTTATGGTCAACTTTCTGGTGAAGTTATTGGCCTACAGTAGGTGTGTAAGATTAAAACCCAGGATTTTTTAATGTCCCTAGAAATCATACTGAAAACACCAGAACAAACCTAACCAGTAAAAAAAAAGCTTTATTACTATGTAATACTAACAAGGGTTTATACAGGAAATGACTGGCTGTATCTCATTTGAAAGAACTAAAAACAAGTGGTTGTCATTATCTTCTGAATATGTTATACTTTACCCTGAGTTTACAGAGTTCCTTTCTTTCTCTGTCATTTTCCTCAGCTCTGGCTTTCAGCCATGCCTCATTCTGGGCCTTGTGTTTTTCTAGCATTTCCTTAAGTTCCTGAAAGGATAAAAATGGTAAAAGCTTCAATTTCCTTAGGCTTTTTATTGAAAGCAGACCGAACAGAGGCAAGTAAACTCAGTGAAGTGGAAATACACAACCTTTCTAAAATGAATCGAATATCTGAGCAAAGCAAGTAACATGTTACAAAAAAGATCTCCCCCAATAATCAAACAGTGAAGCATAAGTAAACTAATGGCTGGTTTCACAGACTCAGATTAGCACTAATCTTGGTTTACCCTTCCTAAATTAACATTAGGTAGTCCAGGACCAGTACTAATCGGTCTGTGAAACCAGCCATTTGTGTTTTGTGGTAAGCCATTGAACGGTGGACATTCTAACTAGAAGAGAGTCACAAGCTTGGCTGCAATCTGTGGCTGTGTGGTCCAGTGGTTAAAGAAAAGGGCTTGTAACCAGGAGGTCCCCGGTTCAAATCCCACCTCGGCAACTGACTCATTGTGTGACCCTGAGCAAGTCACTTAACCTTGTGCTCCGTCTTTCGGGTGAGGCGTAATTGTAAGTGACTCTGCAGCTGATAGATAGTTCACACACCCTAGTCTCTGTAAGTCACCTTGGATAAAGGCGTCTGCTAAATAAACAAATAATAATAACAATAAGTACAAAGTTCCATAAAATTGCATTCTCAAGCATTCTCTAATTCGTATGAATCTCTAAGAATTCAAAATTCCACAAAAACCTTCCAGAAAAAAAAGAAGAAACCGATTTTAATAATGCAGTTGAATAGAATAGCACCATTGTAACCTCCTCGTAAGGCGGTGGAGATTCAAGAGCTAATTTACAAAACACTGACACTGAACTTTGGACGATCTAACTCCTGATGTAGGTGCATTGATATTCTGGAAACAAGCCCCTGTATTTCTCAGTAATGGTATTTCATTTCAAGCTGTTAGTAAAGGAAATGTATCGATCATTGCATGCAGATAATTCAGTGATAAACGACTCTTGAGGTCTCTTAAAGGAACAAGCAGCGATTGGTACTGAGAAGGCAAGACAATGTGTGAAGCTTCTAGGAGTTAAAGTTCTTTAAACGAAAATAAATGACAAACATTTAGACTGTTTTATTTTTATATTTGAAAAAATAGTTTCAGGAGGGGTCGTTGTCTAAAAAAACCCCCAAAAAAACATGCTGAATTGTTTTCCTACAAGAACACTGACTTCAATAAGCACCTAATGTAGACTGCGTTTTTTCAACAGGAAGTGTAGCAAAGAAAATTGTAAAAGAGATTCCCAGCAGTTAACAAATGCTATGACAAAAATACCATTAAAAAATCAAATACATGTTTAACATAATGTGCCCATCTTTCACATAGTAAAATGGGAGACAGAAATACATATTTGATAAGATTTACTGGCATTATTTAGTAAGCTCTGTGAACTTAGCAACTACCCGGTTATCCCCATAGATATGTCTTATGCAATGATTTATTTTCAACAGAATGTGAAATAATTGAAATTGACAAGATATAAAATGATGAAAACAATAAATAAAAGTTAAAAAAAATACCTGCTGCTGTTTTTGACGTTGGGTGTTATAGGCTTCTTTTTCATACTGAAAAGCAATTGTCGCCTGAAAAAGCTCAGACTTTTCACTGTGTGAAAAAAAAAAATGTATTATTAGAATCAGTGTGTTTATATTAGAAAATAAGGTACCATATAAAATAAAATTGGTTCTAGCAACTCAACCATAGACAAGGTCATTCCACACCTTAAAGTAGAGTCCTGCATTGGGTCAGGTTCCCACAAAGCGGATCGTGGTTCCGGTGCGGGTCAGAAAATTTCATTTTTAGGTCAGGCTCTGAATTTGAAATCACCAAAAACGTGTTCTGTCTTTTCAGCGTACTCATCTGTAACCCTTTCCCAAATAAGGTATTAGAAGGTAAATGTGTTTCCTGCACCAAAGCAGGAGACGATTAGGCAGGCGTCAGCTGACTAAGCAGTTTTAATCGGTTTGTTTTGCCACTTGTTTGGTACGCTATAAGATCATTTTACCACGTCTGCTATGTGATATGTCTGTGGATGAGGTGAAACAAAATATAGCCCAGGGTTTATAGTGTAACGTGCACGGGGGTAGTGATCAGGGCTGGCAGGTGACGCAATCTAAACATGAAGACATACGACTGCTATCTGCTCCTGCAAGGGAACCCTGCTCTTTTGTACAGCGGTAGCGGTACTATGCTTCA
The DNA here is from genome assembly GCF_902713425.1 of Acipenser ruthenus. Taxonomy (NCBI): domain Eukaryota; kingdom Metazoa; phylum Chordata; class Actinopteri; order Acipenseriformes; family Acipenseridae; genus Acipenser; species Acipenser ruthenus. The sequence continues at coordinate 22,130,828 of NC_081189.1, read as the reverse complement.
CAGCGGGAGTTCCCGGGTTCACGTCTGACCTCGGCCTGTGAGAAAACCCTGCTTCCGAGAACCGAGACCACAATATCACGTGGTGGCTAATAGTTTGAGAGGTAAATCAGAAGTGTGGAATTCTTTTGGAATCATAGTGAATGAAAATAATGAACATATGACTGTCTTTGTCATGCTTTTGTGCACGAGTGCAGCGTCCTTTCAACTGGTGGCACGAAAGGAATAAATAGGTATTTTATAGTAGAGATAGTTAATGTTACTATGTTAAAATATTTCCACACCACTAGAGGGAGCTACCACGCTGTATAGCCTATTATTGTATAACACTATGTAACACAATTTTTGTTCCTGGGTAGTAAGTGTTATTTCCTAATTGCTTATGCCTCAAAAGTATAGAAAATGGCTATTATTCCCCACAAACTTTGCTTTTGTGACCAGGACAGTGATATTTTGAAATTTACCTATTTCCAATGAGAAAACGGGCGAATTTGTGTCTTTTCGTTCACATAAAGTCAGAAAAAAACAACATATGAATCCAAATTAACATGTATTTATACTAAAGTAATACAAAAATGACTACAAAAGATTTAGAAGTGAGTAGTTTTTCGAGATTTAAGATTATACTGTAAATCACTTTCACGAATCAGCCCCCAAATGTAGTCTCCCATCATGTTCTCGTTATACTGTCCTTGGTAGCGGCGTTCAAAGTCCAGTATATCCTGGTGGAAGCGCTTGCCTTGCTCCTCCGAGTACGCTCCCATGTTCTCCTTGAATTTATCAAGATGAGCATCAAGGATATGGACTTTGAGGGACATCCTACAGCCCATTGTGCCGTAGTTCTTCACCAGAGTCTCAACCAGCTCCACATAGTTTTCGGCCTTGTGATTGCCCAGGAAGGCCCGAACCACTGCGACAAAGCTGTTCCAAGCCGCTTTCTCCTTACTAGTGAGCTTCTTGGGGAATTCATTGCACTCCAGGATCTTCTTTATCTGTGGTCCGCGAAGACACCGGCTTTGACCTTTGCCTCAGACAGCTTAGGGAAGAAGTCTTGAAGGTACTTGAAGGCTGCCGACTCCTTATCTAGAGCTCTGACAAATTGTTTCATAAGGCCCAATTTGATGTGCAGTGGTGGCATCAGCACCTTCCGGGGGTCCACCAGTGGCTCCCACTTGACGTTGTTCCTCCCCACAGAGAACTCGGTCCGCTGTGGCCAGTCCCGCCTGTGGTAGTGCGCCTTGGTGTCCCTGCTGTCCCAAAGACAAAGATAGCAGGGAAACTTGGTAAAACTACCTTGGAGACCCATCAGGAATGCCACCATTTTGAAGTCTCCTATGACCTCCCAGCCATACTCATCATACTTCAAGGCGTCCAGCAGCCTCTTGATGCCATCTCAGAAAAATGCAGATATGTATCCACTTAGGCAGCTGGAACTAAACTGAACTGGTGGGCTTAAGGCCCCTGTATTTATACTACTATTTATATTACTGGAAAGTTCTAGAAAGTTCTAGAAGTTACTCCAGACTTTACTCAGCACTGAATCTATCTGGAATGTTCTGGAAAATAGGCAAATTTCAAAATATCACTGTCCTGGTCACAAAAGCAAAGTTTGTGGGGAATAATAGCCATTTTCTATACTTTTGAGGCATAAGCAATTAGGAAATAACACTTACTACCCAGGAACCAAAAAAAAAAGAAATTGTTACACAGTGTAATCTGTGGAGAATGGTAGAGATATCTGTGTGTGAATGTGAGAGCGTGAGTAAGGCCCTGTCCACACTATGCCTTTAAACCGTATTAGTTGCATTTAAGCTGGCTTAAAAGTGCTAAATACGGTTTACCAAACTACATGTTTTGTGTATCCTCCAATATCCCAAATTGCTTTGTGGTATGTTTGGCGAAATACTCAGAGCAGGCGCCCAAAGGAGTTGCTATCAGTGTACACTCCGCACTAGGTATTCATTTTTATGCTTCAAAAAATCTTTCAGGACATCTCTGTTAAACTAGTGGGGAAAGTCGTATTTTTCTTGAATCGTACTTGTACTTGCTAGAACCAAAGTCATTGTATTTATCTTGCTCTTAACCGTATTATTACTTGTACTGTGATCTTTGAAATGTATTTTTGTTTACGACTGTAAGTCGCCCTGGATAAGGGCGGCTGCTAAGAAATAAATAAATAAATAAATAAATAAATAACTTAATAATAATAATAATAAATAACAAAAACACAGCGTTAAATTAGGCGACTGCAAAAATGAAATGCGAGTTAAAAGTAGGATCGGGAATGAACAAATTACGTAATTTGTCAGCTCTGTTTGAAACAAAATTAAGAGGACCAGAATTAGACTCAGGCAAGATATGAAGGTAAAAACAAAGATTGTTTTGTAATTAACAGCTTTTTCTGAGTTTAATTGTAAAACAGAATCAGCTCAATTTGTTTAAAGGGACTTCACCTGATTAAAAATAAAACCTGAAAACTTCAAGCCCTGTGTGTGTGTTCGGATTTACTTTTTCCGCAGTACTTGTAATATTTAATTTATGCAATATGGACCTCTGTTAATATGGGGCATAACACATTATTTTAAAATAAAATACAGTGCATGGTGGGATACTATCGTATTAATTTCCACGGTTCGTTGCGCTGCTGGGAGTTGTAACTGAACTATTCTAATGGTGTGTGGACGCATTAAGCCTGACTAAACATGAAATGGTACTTCAGTGTGGACGCTTTGAGCTGGATTAATTAGAGCGGTTTCGAGTACGGTTCTCGAGATCGGTTATGTAGTGTGGACAGGGCCTAAGTCAGTCGACGTAGTTTCAAGTCGGGTCCAGGTCGTAAAAATTGGACCCGCGCAGGACTCTGCCTTAAGGACTAAGTTTTGGGATCTTGCCCACCTCACCGGCACAGATTCTTTTGAAATCGTATAGGAATGTATTGTACCTGGAAGTGTTTTAGGAAGAATTCCAAAATATTAGCTTTCATCACATTAAGTGAGCTCAAGCAGACACCTGCATAGCTAGTGCTCCACTGTACTAGCGTGATGAGGACAAACTGTCCCTGTCAGTTTTGAAAACATAAACACATTTAACCTAATAGTCTGCAGTTATCAAAATCAAGAGCAGGTACATAAAGCACATACTTATCCAGCTTCTGAAACGCATTGTCCACTATAGCAAAAGCTCTGGTAACCATTTCCATAGCTTCATTGCGAACAGTATTGAAATCTCTGTGGTGTGCTACCTAAAGAACAACATATCTTTTAATATTTATGAAAGAAGAAGAAAAAAACAAGAAGCAATGAAATGACCAATGAAGATTATAATAATGAAAATAATGTTTTAACATTTTGTGTGAACACAAAAAATTGAAACCCTTTGAGTATTGCTATTCAGATCTGCTTATTGCAAACATTTGTATTTAAAGAGTTTGAAGTACAGCGGAATTGTAAATCATTAGTTCTATCATGTGTGTAATTATCACCGTTTTGTCAACATACTCCAATGAGTTGACTCCAGACTAGAGATAGTAAATGTACCTACAGTTAATCCGGATGAGTATATTCATAATTTCTTCTATTGTTTATAATTCTTAATAATTTTGTACTGACCTTTTACTATTTTATTGTTGTTATCACAGTGTTTTAATTGCTATTGTTTAATTCCATTCAGATGATTTGCCATAATGGGTTTTAAAATAATACTTTATGTTATGTACACGTTCATAATATTTTTTTTATTTTTTTACCTGTTTAAAATCATTGTATGTGTTTTCTGTTAATAATTAATTTTCCATGCTTACTAACTATTCCTACAAAACACAGTTTTTCAACCACTGTGTCTGCTTCTGGAAAGACTTAAAAAAATATATATTAAAATACAGCTTTTAGGTTTTTTCAGGTGCGGCCCCCAGTAAGCCTGTTATATAACGGTCTAAATAAAAACAGAAACAGAGTTATTATAATGTCATTTTGATGTTATCTTAAAGTCTTCCAGTCAAAGATGCAGGGAAGTTTCCTTTAGCTCTTCTATGCAATCACATGTAACAGTTTGAAAGCAAAAAATACTGTCCATGGTTCTACAGGGTGTGTGGTCAAATACAGAAACAGAAAGGTTAACAGGGACAGCTTAGTATCAACTGTTTCAGAAGTTTGAAGAAAAAAAACATTGGACACTAGTGGTTAACTAAAGGCTGCTACACACCAGACGCGATGCGACAAGCGAAACTGCAGCAATGTGACAAAATGAATAGAAACTATACTTTTGATAAGTATCTTTCACACCACAGGCGACATGACAGACGATACCAGGGCGACACGAAATAAATAGAATTGAATCCTATTTTTGGTGATTTGTCATGCGACAACTAGGGAATTGACCAATCAGAACAGCTTCAATGGTCCAGCAGGGTGAAGCCGTATCTAAAATGACGGAGGAGAAAATAATAATAATAATACTTGCTGTGGAAAAATACCCAGTTTTATGACAACAATCATCACAATTATGAAGATACAGATTTGAAAGGTAATATGTGAGTCCATTTTGAAGGCACTTCATAAGCCTGGTATGTATGATTTATTGCCATATATTGAAATACCGTCAGAGAAGGCACACATAAAATTACTACATCATGTTGACAAATAAGTACCAGTCTTGATCATAGTTTTGTCAACAGCAATTTATTATAGTTTTATTGATCTGGCAGTTTTCCAATCTGTCGCATCACCTCTGTGTCACTTCTAGTGTGTATGGTCATGTCGCTGAGAAAGTATTTTGTTGCCCAATGAAAAAATGCATCGCATCTGGTGTGTGGAAGCCTTTATAATACAGTAACCACTTACTTGGATGGGAGGAGGGGAGTCAATTCTTGCTGGAAAAGGAGACTCTGTTAACTCATACTTGACTTTAGGAACCTTTGTAGGTGCAAACCTTATGGAAAGAATTAGAAGTTTAAAGTAATTCCTTTATTTATTATTTATTTTAATCCTAAAGACAAGGGGCCAGAATACTGAAGTTATTTTTGCCAAAGTGTACTTTGTTACTAGATACAGCAAAACTGTTAAGTGTGACATACATACATAAATGTCAGAACAATTTATTTAGGATAACGTTGACTGATTTGGTGTGGCCCTGGAGCAGGCATTCAACCTGAAAGGAGTTGCCCTCCTGATGAGGTGAGACTTATAGCTGGCAGAAGTCAATCATGACTTGGACATTTTAGAATGAGAGCATTCACAACAAACCTAATTTAGCAACCTGACTAGGATAACATAAAAACAGGTGGCCCTTGACATTTACACCGCCAGGTTTTTCACTGAGAGAAAAGCTGGTATAAACAAGGTCTGTAAGTGAATCGATAAGTCAAACATCTTACCTCAGTCTAGCACTCTGCTGATGTTAATAGTGGAAGCGGATGAATAAGCTAATTACTCATCTATTCTGATGTCAGAAATGTTTGAACAGGAACTGTTCAATTCAGTTAACATGTTAACACAGTAATTTTAGAGCAATATATTTGTTTCGATTCAATTCACCCATCATTGATGATGTGTTAATTGAATCCCATAAATGTATTCTACCATGGCTCTGCTAATGGCATGAATATATGATTTTCCTCAACATTGCCTACCAGCATAAAGATTTACTGAATTGTTTGGTTACATTCAGATTCAGTTTGGATTAATCTGGCTAATTTTCTTTCACCAATCATCCACAAACAGCAGCATTTAAAAAATGTATAGATTTCTTGATGAGTAGGTGGAAAGATCATTAACTGTAACCCTGCAACTTGCCTAGACACATGCAGCATTTGGAATTGGAGGCTATATTTTCACTCCTGCCTGCCAGTAATTCATTTAGAGATAGACAGCTTTGCAAAATGAACATTAGCCTTTTTATGTTTTTAACAAAGCACCAATTTAATCCAACAGCCATAGCGAGATTCTGTAGTAAACTAACCTTTGTGAAAACAATTATCCAGTGCTTTTTAGAAATACAGTACTTACCCATTGCTGACTCCTTGGATTCCAAATTCTGACAGGATTTCTTTCATTACTTCAATATAATAAAAGAAATGAATGCATGAATCCAGTGACAAGTTTAAATACATTGTAAATCTGCTTATTTTAAGCAGACAGCACTCTTTGGATGGTTCCATGCAGCATAATTTTATGCCATCTTCAAATCTTTTTATTCAGTGAAAATGTCTCTCACCTTACTTGTTTTTGGCGTTCACGAGCCCTGGTGTATAATTATGTTCAAGCCCCCTACAACATTTTTGATTGACATTTAGTGATGTAATTTCCTCCCAGCCCAAATTCAGACTTTAGAATTCAGGCCAGCCCGAGGAGTGAAATAGGACCAGGGAATATGGGCTCCGCTTGAATTGGGAGCCAACTTGAGTAAAATAAAACCATGGGAAGTAGGGGAGGGGAGGGGAGGGGAAGGGAGGAGAGGAGGGGAAGGGAGGAGGGGAGGGGAGGGGAGGGGAGGGGAAGGGAGGAGGGGAGGGGAGGGGAGGGGAGGAGGGGACACTCGAGCACGTACCTGAGTTTTGTTGTGCATGGAAACGTGGTATTAGTAAAGCTATGGCCAAATGTTTTACATCACCCTATAGAATTCACTAATTGTGCTTCAGAAAGGTTGAATGAAACCAGCTGAATAATGTTGCGTTAACATATTGAATTGCATACCGCTTTCCAGTTTTAAACTAAATAAATTTAAACCAAAAAATATTTTCTGGGTCCTACATAATAATAAAAAAAAAAACCCAAACAAACATGCATGCAAAAGATGCATTGGGATATATTGTCAACGTGTAATTGCAGCCTGTAATTAGCTTCTATTTTTTAAAAGGAGATTAAAAGTTGCAAAAAGAGAAACAAACTAATTTGTGAGAATGCTTAGGTGAGCTTGGATTATAGGACCAGATATTCAAACATGTTCTGAATTTATGCCGCTCTGCTTGTGAGTATCTTGCATATGCATATATTTGCAAGTCTGTCAAATTCAAAATAATTTGCAGGGAATTTGCTGATATCGCAAAGCAGTGGAAATGAATACATTTACATGAATCTAAACAGGAAATTAATGGCAACTCAGACTACACCCAACTGAAGCAAGTGTATTTGCATACGAGTTGAGAAAATGGCTCAAAGTGTTCAAAAGCATAGAAAGGGCAACTTTACCCAACAGGAGATTATAATAATAATAGATGACAAAAAAGAAAAAAAAAAACTAAAAATAAAATTTGGCCCGAAACAATGTGAAAAGTATTAAAAACTATACCACATGATTACTCTCACTATAGTCTTCATATTACAAAAATGTTCATTACAAAACCTGTCCAGACATGGCACTGAATCAATGAGAACTCATATAACAATAATTCCCTTTAATATACAGAGGCTGAGTAATCGTGTGATATAGTTTTCAAGACATTTCATACTGTTTTAGTGCCCCGTTCGGGAAGTTTTGTCTTTGCCTGGCTTTCACCCACTCCCCAGATAATGTGAATGCTGTTTCAAGTGTTTCATGTAGATGATATAAAAAAAAGGTATTACGATTTGAAATTTGAGTTAAAGAAAAACTCAGATTTCAAAAATCTGTAAAATCTACTGTCCAAGGACCTGCTTCAGAGCCAGTCCCTTTAACAGTCAGTGCCAGCAACTGGACCAGTATCTGAAACTGAGAGCTTACCTGGAACATCAGTGTCCTCTGATGGTGCAGTTGGATCTGCAAACATCTTAGAAGGAATGTGTCGAGACACAGGTATTTATTTTTTGATAATTCTTTACTAGGGCCTAATGAATATACATCTGTATGTATATATATATATATATATATATATATATATATATATATATATATATATATATATATATATACTGTGAAACCCGCATCTCTGTTGAATATCTGACCCATGTTATCTAGTTGATTTGTTCTAGATTTGTAAAATGAATAGATTTCTTTTTCCTCCTTTTAAAATTTAGAAATTAATAAAGATCAATTTTTTACCTAGGTGAGTAAATTTTTTCCTCAATTTTCTTTTTGTAATATATACATGTTTACCAGTGTCTGGACCCATGCTTTTATCATGCTCATCCCTGATCTCTGTACTTCTAATTGACACAATTGATTGCTCTTAGTTTTGTTGTTTCTTGCTGGAACATGCGGTTTAGTAATGGCTCCCTGGGTTGGCGCCAGTTGTAACATGTGCTATAATTGACTCCATACAAAATTAGCGCAACTATTTTTGGGCACATGAAGCTTTCACTGAAGGAAACAAAATGTACATATGTCACAGTTGTGACTCAGAGTGACATTCTTGCTTAAAAAGCAAATAATTTTAGGGATGGTTAACAGTTTAAAAAATAAGTCATAAAAAATATCCCGTTTCTGAGTATAAACAAAAATATTTGCTTTATGTGAAAATGTATTTTTCAATAAAACATTTAGTTATTGAGTTAAATAAAATGTGTTGTTAGTTATTGAATTATTGTTCACAGAATGTTACAACTGACCCCACCCCCGTTACAACTGACCCTGGCCACATTACATTTGAAGCTCACTTGCTGTATGTATTTGAGCTCTTAAAACTATGGGAATTGGTAGTCTGGTCAAACTAGCTCAAATTGTCTGTGCATAATGGAGAGAAAGGTAAAAAAAAAAAAAAAAAATCTGTCCCCAGTCTCCCCTACTCTATTTTTGACCACATTGAAAAAAATAAAAATCTTACTTGGTTGTCTTTCAGAAGGATTTATTAGTTTCATCACCTTAACATCATTAAACTCCTGTTCTTCATTAGCTCCTCCAATGATATAAATCTGAATGAAGTAAACATGGTATATTTACTGTAACTATGATTGCATTATGCAAAGCACACAACATCTGTATATGTATGTATGTGTAACGGGACAATGTGGGGTTAATGTACCGTGACCGTTCACCAACTGTATCCTCAGGGAGATGACAGTTTGCTTAGACTTAATATGACAGTTTGATATTTGCTAACACTTAAAGGTTTGCCTTGACTACCTCTTATTTTTCTGACAAAAGTATAATTATAGTTGTTTTTGTCTGGAGTTGCGGGGGTGCGATCAAATTCATTCTCTGTAGAGCAAGGACACTGCCCTGGCAACTGGTGGCATTACTTTGGCAAATGTGACGTCAGTATAAACAGGGGCTCTTTTTGAGAGCATTGAGCAACGTTTGCAAGTTGCCTGTTGGAGTGCTGTCCTTGGTCATCTTGCTGGTCAATACTTGGGTGAGAATCTTAAATTCTATATCTGTAATTGCTGCCAGCTTTAATAAACAAAACATCATTTTCTTAACTGTATCTGAGACCTTTCCTACAACATCAGTGATTGATTAAATTTAAGAAGACCTGATGGCCGATCCCTGGTAAGTGCAGCTAGAATACACATGGTAATTAATTAAAGGTAATGTCTATTTAGGTAACGTGTATGTAAGCATGTATGGTGAAACAACATAACTTTGCTGCTTTGTTTAATGTAATCAGTATGTGACAAATATAACATTTATTGTGTACAAAACCAATTTAACAATCTTATTGACACTATCAAAGACTACCAAAACAAATGGCCTTCAAATTCTCTCACAAATACATTAATTAAAGAGCTTAATAAAGGCTCCTGTGGTTTATTATGTCACCAGAACTATCAAATGGGACAGTTGTTTCCGTTGGAGAATATTAGATGTCTAAATATCCTTGATGCCATTAAGCTCTTTTGACATTATGTGTATTATTTATTCTGTTCAAGTATGTAAAGGTTTCCCATAGAAAGTCATGCTGTCTCTGACTATTCAGAAATAAATCGCACTTCATGTTTAGTTACCATTAACATTATTCAAAGCAACACATTCTGCACTCACGTGACTGTGGAGAATAAATGCTGCATGACCATGCCTGCGAGCTGGAGGGATCCCTACATAAAGCGGCACTTTCCATTTCATCTTTGCTGTAAAGAGATTGCAAAATTATTAACACGCATTCTTCTACAAACGAGGGAGGCTTTCATTGTGTTTGCCGCCTTGAAGCTGGTATTATAAACCCCTTTAACATAACCTACCCAGTTCTAGTAACAGAAAATAAACACACAACATATTGGTCTTTTTCACTAAACAGACAGCTGTCCTGAAAAATACAGGTCTAAAAGCAATTATTTTTAAGCCAATGTGCTGCTTTATTCATTCACATCATAAAAAAACATAAACAATGAACAACCTACTGTAAGGTATACAAATGTTTTACTTTACACCATGCAAATGACCAGGTGTGACTTTGATCATGATTAAAGGCTGCAGGATCTAAGGGATTTCCGAGGTCTGGTCAGCCGTTCCAAAAAAAAAAAAAAAAAAATTAAACTCATAAATTAAATAAAAGGGAATCATGGTGCAGTAAAGCCTTCAGAATATGATTAAAATATCTAGTTCAAATTAGCTCAGCAGCAAATCTTACCAGTATCCCTTTATACTGTATTCAACCAGAGTGCAGCTTTGTTTAACACAACTGTTGAACACTTTATTAATATAATCTAGTAGGTATTATCACAGAAAATACTGTACTGGTCTTTTTTAATAGCATAGGATGGACTTTCGAAAGTCACAAGGAGAATTCTCTTTTTGAAATGCAGGTAATACTGTACTAGGTAAGGTAAGATAAATACTGAGAAAGACAATTCCGTGAAAATGCTGTTTACCTTTTCTTTTTGCATTCCTGAAGATGTTATGATTGAGTGTTTGAAGTTATGAATGAAATATGTAAAAATGCTCTGCATTACAATGGTTCATCAGCATCAGTCTGCATGCTGCCCCCCTACTGGGGGTCACTTTCTCCTCTGCAGAGGAGTATATGGCATTAACACGTTGCTGCAGGAGATATTTAAATCATGTATTTTCAAAGTCTGTTTTTATTAATATAATGAAGGTGTACTATCCCATTATCTATCACTTTCAAAGTGATGTATAATTACCTCCATTAAATAATACAATCATGCGGAATATAAAACATGTCTTTCTTATTGTGAAATTCTACCAGCAGGTGGTGCCAACCACACCTATGAAACCCAGTTAAAGCAGTGTGTGGTGCTGCAAAACAATTTTGTCAGCAAAACTCAATGCTTATTCTACTACATTACTAACACATACCGATGCTTAATTTTTGTATTTCATTTGTTGTGGTGCCGTTTTTGCTTTCACATCTACCTCCAAACAAGTAGATATCCTATAAAAGAGGAGATAAAAGAACGGTAATTAAGAGGTTAGGGTTTCCGGTGTAACCAGTTCACGATCATTATCATTATTATTATTATTATTATTATTATTATTATTATTATTATTATTATTATTATTATTATAACTTGTGTTGAGCTGCTAAAAAAAATATCTTGGTAAAACAAAAATGCGTACTCCTATACACATAAACACTTATTCTATTTTGACGTCCCATATATTTCTGTCATCTCTCAAATAATATATTACTGATGCTGTGAAAAACAGTGTGTCTAATCCGGCACACTGTCTAATCCAACACACTGTCTAATCTGGCACAATTTTCCGATCCCAAGCGACTCTGGATTGGATAGGTTTTACTTTACATGTTATGACTTAATTTATTGTAATGACATTGTTGTGTGGGTTATTTTGTAAACTATACATTTTGAAGTGGTGGAAAGTTACCACTTGACAGATGTGTTAGTTTTCATTTCTTAACAGCTCCACTCCACTTTACAATCACGTCAAGTCCTTTTCTCCTAATGGTGGTTCTTAGTTTAGACGTGACATCTCCCTTGATCTGGAAGTGCAGCACTTTATTCAGTCTTATTGGGCACTGATATATACTCATCCCTCTGATCAGCGTGTTAACTTATTTTATCACATAAAATGGATATATTTTGCATGGGATTTGTTTTATTTAGTTCTTATGTAATTGCTGAGTTTTTGCACTCAAGAATCACTAGTACAGTATGTGTCAGATTGTGAGATGCAAAAGAATGTGAAAACCTAAGCTGCTTAAAGTAACATTAGCATGGAAACCCTGTGGGGTAAAGTAAACATGTTTACTTTGTCTTAAATTGTACAGTTAGAGTGCATGTAGAATACTGCATCACTTACACTCCTGCGCACCTCTCTGCTGCACCAGGAACAATGGATTCTGGCAAACTAATAAAATAACACCACTGGCAAATTTCCACCATTGGTTCAAACTCTGTAAATATTACAAATAACAAATGACAGGATGTTTTTCAAAAAAAAAAACTTTGGGCTTCACCATCTTTTGTTTCTCTGTCAGATCCTCTTTAATGTGTTTACAGCATTAAACTACACAACCTGTCGTATCTTGTTCTGTCTATAGAATATAGAAATGAACCAACTAATGTTCTAAGAGACAATGCTAATAAACTAATGGTGATGCAAAAATACATTGGCACAAAAAAAAAGAGAAAACCTCATCAAAGCTTACAAATGGCCACATCAGGGCCCTATCACAAAGCTTTAACTCGTGCATGAGCTATTTAAAGGATTACAATTTTATTGAAGCTAATAACGATAAGGACAATTGATTTAAAAGCCTTAGGTGCTACAGTGCATCTTTAAGGTTAATTCCGTTATACTTACCTTGTCATAATGGGCAGTGAATGTCTGACTCACAGACCCACTTGGCGAATCTCCCTTAACCTCGCACTTCTGCCAGGCCAGAGTCCCTGAAGTGAAACACACGTGACGCGAGTCATATGTTCCCTCCCAGCTTCATTTTATTAAGAAATAACACCACATATAATAATATGTTCAAAAGAAACATAGAGTTATTATGGGCTGTTTTCTTTTAAGCCTGTGTTGAAAATATAAGCTCTTTCCTGTAAAATATTTTCAATATACAGGGGTAACAAACAACGATTTGCACAGACAAACCTGTATCTCCCAAACTGAAACTACCTTTAGGGAATACAAATAAGCAGCATCAGAATATCTGGTGTCTGACTAAGTGCACAGAATGGTAAACTATGGAATAATGTAACAGGTTACCCATGAAACACTGGATTTTTAAAAGCATTTTTAAACCGTTCCTATGCATACAATACTGTACATCGAATCAAGCCTGCTGATAAAATATTAGACTTGATACTCATTTATAATTACCTGTATCAAGAATGTAAATATCCTTGTAATAGGAATCTTCTGCTGAACTGCCTCCAAACATGTAGATCTGTTCACCAAGTAATGCAGTTGTATGGTTAAACCTAAGAAGAACCATTATTTAATGTATTGCAGTAAATGTTAATTATAATGCATTTTCTGTCTATTAAACATTAGAATAGTGGCTTGTGGTTGTGGTTTACAGACATTTTTTTTGTATCAATATTATTGATACAAAAATACTTATTAAATTCCCTTATACTCTGCTTTATCTTGCCATCAAATGCCTTACCATTAACTGCTCTTATACAACTCTTTACATGTTGCTATACTTTTACCACAGAAAACAAAAAATAAGGTTTATTGGAACAACCAGCTAATCTAAATATATCCTTTTTCATGTATCAAATAGCCAGTTATATCAAACACAAAACTGCTGAAGTATATTGCCCACAGTTACATTTAACAACTGCCAAAATATTAGATTTATTTAATATTTAATAAAGTTGCAGTATTATTGCAGAGTTACTCTGAGCTAATTCTGTACGTCTCTTGTAATAGGATATTATATTGAAATCTATACACAATCCACTGAGAGGGAAATGCACTACCATGTTGTGTTATCATCAGCTTTCAGAAACACACTAGGCTGAAATATAAGTATTTTAATTGTCTTAGGTTTTTGATTCCTCTTTATGTCTGATGGAAAAGGATACTTTCTGTAACTCAGTTGCATAAATTAAATGTGTAATATAAAACTTGTCCTTTAGAGCAAAATGGCAAGAGATGAATAAGTAAGGAATTCCCCTTTGGAATAGACAGATAATATTTTTCAAAAATGTGGTTAAGAAGGGGGACATTTCGAACAGTAGTTTGCTTTGACTTGATCAGGAATCATTTATGGTGATGCCTGCTTACTATACTAGTGTAAAAATCTCCATAAGTATAGGCCAATGTGTCTTTTATACCCTGTTTACACTAGCCACTTTTAAGCTGGCATTGAGGTGGCTGAGCTCTTAGGACGGCTTTTTTTGTAGTAGTAGTATAAACGCAGGTGTCCTAAGTTCAACTGTCTCAAAAGGGGGAGGCTCTGCGATGGCTTTGGTCTATTTTTACTCTACCGTGAATGCATCGGTACCTAAGTCGGCTCACATTTGCCACGTACACTTGTGGGCAACGCCCCCCATTGTCAGCATCAAACAGGCACAGACAACAGCAACAGGAAGTTTGTATTGTTACTCGGACAACAGAACCAAAAAATATATTGACAGAACGCTGAGAGAGACAGAGGCAGAGGATTCCAAAGTACAAACAGGTTTTTATATTTGTGTTATAATGTGAAAAGACATTTAAGCATGTATAATTGCCAGATAAAGGTTATTTATTTAACATTTTTTGAGTAGGCTCTGCCTCCTGTTGAGTTTTTGTAAACACTGTTCTGGGGAAGGGAAATGTCTTCACGCAAGGGGTGGTCAATATGACTTCATCAGGCACGCACTACAGTTCAGGCGCTATGCATGTGCATACGGGACCAAAGCCAGCTTTGGACTGTGCTCAAGTGTAAACAGGTGGCTCAAATGATAATAATTTTTTAATCTGATCAACCGTAAGCCAGCTCAGGCATGAGTTGTAAGTGTAACCCCACCTTTAGAAGTAAGAAACAGCAGCATCTAGTGACCTACCACTTTGGCTCAGGTTTCCCTTTGTTGTGCTTGCTCTAAACAGCAGCGTTCTAGATGCTGCTGGTGCTTACTAAAATACTGAAGAGCAGCTCCAGAGCTAAAAAAATTGCTATTACAATAAGAACTACCTAAAATGCTTGCAAACATCATAAAAAGGGATGGGGAAGCTACTTGAGAACCACAAACTAGACCAAAGCACTAACATGCAATAACTAAAGCAAGTGAGTTACTGAATTATAATGCCTTAGGGACACAATTATTTGCTGAATTAAACATATTCTACATAAAATCAATCAAAAGTCTATCAAAAGTGCACATATTTATTTTTGTACTCTGCATTGCTTGATTTCTCTGCTGTAATGTATAATTTAAACTAAAATTCCAAGTAAATAGTAATTGAAAAGTTTGGTAGTTCATTATAACCACATGGATTGTGTTCTATAAGATACATACAGGGTAGACCTACAGTACACCACATACAATTTTAAATAAGACTTAATTTGGCTCTTTGTGGTGATAATATAGCCAGGCTCTTTAGAAAGTTCAGTTTTATTATGAGAGGCTTAAATAAGTATTTAATTGATATGCAATTACCATTTATTGAAGTTCAGTGTTGTACAAATCAATAGAAATGCAATACTACTCACCGCTTCAGCATTTGTGCTCATTGAACATGTTACACTTGTTTTAGCATTTTGGCTTCTATTAAAAACTAGCAATTGTCCAGAATTCACTGCACTAAATCAAAAGAGCTGTATTGTTGAGCTCAAGAGCCGTCCATTGGTTGAATAGGCATTCTTGGTATTATTCTCAAAACATGATAAATTATATTTAACCATGCAGTGAAGCTACGTACAATAATTATAACTACTAATGTAAGTCTTAATAAACACACTTAAAATAAATATGTAATATACAAAGCTGCAATGGCATACACACAGACAAGCACCTCTATTGCTACCTATAGACTGTTTATTAACATGTGATTGAACTTCAATAAATGTGTATTGCATATCAATTAAATACTTATTAATATCATGCAAATAAATTATTACCCATTGTGGTTTTCTTCCTGTCAGTAAGAAGAAAAAGAGCTCTCAATGTTCCAGGTACTAGTGGGGTTCACATAAAAGGTGACAGATGGTGACACGATTAGATTTCACTTGAGAATGCTACTCTGAGGACTGCTGTTATCATACCCTGGCAGCAACATGTGGTGCACGGTATGTACAGAGCAGAGAGGAAAAAAAATGCCTAGCATTACCAATGGAAAATATCTAAGGATGTTAAGGGGAATCTACTTTTTAACTCTGACATGAATATTAGAAATTAAGACAACACTAAATTGCTTTTGGATGGGTTCTTTTTACAGGTTGAGCCTTGCTGTTGTGAAGTCTCTTAAGACACTAACAACTGATATGCACTCAACACGCACCCTCTATAAATACACTGGCAGTTGCAGTATTACATGCAATGGCCAAGCATATCAAAGAACCATTGTAGCAAGCTAAAAATAAATCATACAATGGAAATTTAGGGATAAAATGTTTCACTCAAGCTTGCCTAAAGTATTCAGGTTTTATATGGGTCTCTGGCCTACTTAAGACTTCACCTTTCCAAATACTAGAGTTGCAGGAAGTATGAAAATGAATTTACTTCATATGAACCAGATGTTTCTATGGTTCAGTGCTTTCTTTTATGCATTTTCCAAAAAGGGAATTTTCTAATTCGCTGGTGTATGCTGAGCAACTTACCTTGCAGATGGAACAGAGCCAGTGGTTTTGACTGGAGTCCATGTCAGTGCCACTGAAACGGAAAATATTCCAGTTATACCATAACAGAAAACAATGAATAACAGGGACATTTCAACTTGCTTATTGAGTCAAATGTTTATAATGTTGCTGTGTGCATGTAGTATGCAATGACTAATGCCATGACTAATTCCAATAAAGCAACGTAGAGTTTGAACATTATTGATGTACTCCCTACAAGCTTGACAAAAGACATTATAGTTCTATTTTTCATCTCACTACATACAGTATCTTAAACTGTCAGTATCTTAACTGCCAGATGACCTATCACACATACCGTATAAGCTATAGTGCAGGAAGTCTTTTGTAGAAAGCATGTATTTTAGCATTATCAGTCATATATTTTGGCATTATCAATCATATTTTCTATAATTCTGTACTGGGGTGGGGTGGGGGGTGGGGGGTGGGGAGGATGTCACGGCATAGGCAAGTCAAAGTTGGTTACCAAAATCTTTGAGAACCACTTTTAAGTATTTTGTAACAAGGTTACGAGTTGCTGTTCCTACCTGTTTCTAATTTACAAAGAAGTTAATCTGTATTGTTTAATAGACACGGATTCCACCACTGTACTCTGCATTCTGTTGACATAACAGCCCTTCCACTAACTTGGTGAGATCTTCCCTTTGACACACAAATTAAGTTTCTGGTTTATGGTAGAAGTACTGTATTTACTGACCTGTGTTAAACACAAGGAGGTCATCACAAGCATTGCCTTTCAATATACCTCCAAAGACATAGATGTTTTCCCCAACAACATCTGAACTGTGCTTCAAACTCTGCAGGGCCCTTCCACTGGTCTTTAACTTTTCCCATGTTAATGTTCCTGGCAAAAATTAACATTTTGGTTTTACTCTCTTAAACACTAAATATATTGCAACGACAACTGTCTTTCATATTTTAATAAACCTCTGATAAAGTTCTTGCCCTGTGAAATGAAAATAGAATCATTCTCAGCAGGGACCACACACTTTATTTGGATACTGACAATGTTCTTTGTGTTTTGAATAACAGTAAGAAAAGTATTTGCTTAAACAGTAAAGTTGAAAAAGAATGGGAGACACAACATGTTTTTTAAAGCATGAAAAGCTGTACAGCTTTATAAATGAAATCCATCAGTGCAAGTACTGTTATATCATGATATCAACATATACCAAGCAAGTGCTTTAAAGATCTAATGGGTGTAAGCATAGAATTTAAGTTGATGCTAAAATGCTAACTTTTAAATTTTTCACCCAAAGTTTGTTAACTGTGTTTTCTCATTTTAAAAACAAAACCAAAGTGGGACTATCAAAGTACCTGCAGCAGACTGCTTCAGTAAAGATTTTTTTATTTATTTTCCAATTCAAATCTGCATCTATAAATCCTATAAATATAAAATAAAAACTTGTATCCTCATTGATGCCTTTCAAGATCATTAGATGATGACAAACAAAATTACTTTATATTGTTTGTACAATTAATTTGCAGGCTGGTACTTGCAAACAGCTAAAGTGTGTGTAATACATAGGTGTGCTTCGAATTCCTCGTATCTCACCAATGTCAAAGCTGTACACTCCAGGAAGACATTCTTCAGCTTGCGAGAAGGAAGAGCCTCCAAATAGGTAGAGTTTGCTCTTTATCAAACTATGGAGTAACACAATGTATTCACTTTTATTTTGAGGAGAAAATAATAATTAGTATGTTGAGAAAAAAAAATAGTTTCACTAAGTGGGTTTTCCAAACTTTATCTTTCTGTTTATTTTAAATATCGTGGGGATATTGTAGACATATTTCATACATTGCCTTATGTTTAACATAAAATGGGTGGTGGGAGTAGTCCTTTTCTTGTGTTACATATTACTTTTGTGTATTTGTGTAACCTATTACCATGGAAGCACACTTACATTGACTAATGTTCTATAAAAGGCTAAACAAAAGTAACTGTAAAGCAAACATTTTGAACACACTGTATGTGTCCATGCCAAACCTTACATTGAAAGATAATTTGCAAAAGAAAGCATAAGAATGTGTGAGGTATATATGATAATGCTTACACTATATCTGTGGAATGTTAACCATGCAAATAATATGGATTTACAATTACTATTTACGTACAGTAAACACTCTTTGACAATTATTGCAAGCACTATTATCATAATGCACAAGACAAAATAAATTATTAGAATAATCATACCAAAGTGAATGCCCTTCTCTTGCTGGTGGGATCTGTCCATTTTGGGGCATCACTTCCCAGCTCACATCAGAAGGAGAAACTATGTAATTATGTAAGTGTGGTCAAGATTGAAATCGAATAAACAGTAAAACATATAAAAGGCAATACAAAAAAAAAGCATAAACCACAACATAGTCAAAGATAGTTTATAGTAAATCATATATTTTTTTTACAACAATGTCTTGAAATTGGTTATTGGAATTACCATCAAAAATATGATAATATGGTTAACTGTGTTTAATCTTCAATTAAAAATAAAATATCAATTAAAATTAAAATTGTAAATATGATTACCTGTCAAGATGTAAAAATCATTGTGGTATTTTGGTTGACCATCCTGGAAAGAACAGGAAAAGCACTGAAAAGGGTTGTTTTTGCTAAAAAGACAGGACAGTCAAGTTTATTTACATTCAGGGTCCCAAGTGGCTTATCTAGCAAAGTATTGGTGATCCTTCAAGTACCAGACAGAAGACCTGTCAAGCTGAATTCTTGCCTTCAGGATTTAGTAATTGTCAAAATCTGCTGCTTAGGCAAGACAGCTTACAGTGATAATACAAATTTGAGAGATCATGCTCTCTCATTGCTCAAGGACAACAATGTAATTTTTTTGTTACTGAACGGTTTGCAGGAATAACCTATTGAAACAATTCACAATTCATACCCCTGTCTTCTTTCTTTCTTTCTTTCTTTCTTTCTTTCTTTCTTTCTTTCTTTCTATTCCACACTCTTTCTCTGTTTCTACCAGCAGTACTACCCTGGGTTACATGGCCACAATTTCATGGTGTATTTATGGCTTTAGAGGAAGAAGAAGCAGAAATCGAAGACATACAAATAAGAAGAAAAAGAAGAAAAAGAAAAAAACAGTCTTTATGCACCAGGTGATCAAAGTTTTCATACATGAAAAGCTACAAAGAATAGATATAAATCTTATTTATTCAAAGCAAGAAACAATTAAATGAAAGCGTTTATCTTGTTTACTCACAGGAGAGTTCAAAGTAGAAACACCTCCAAACAAGAATGCTATGTTTCCAGCCACGGCCAGTGCATGTCCGTACCTGGGAAAATGTGAACAGTACATAAATTCTCAGCCATCATGCATTTATCTTTATACCTGTTGTAACAGGGTGTCAATCTTTTTTACAAAAGTTACCTGATGTTACCTATATGCAGTGTAATATATATATATATATATTTTTTTTTTTTTAAGTTCGTTAATTCATACAAAAATATAATGGTTTGGAATAAGGTTGTGGGTGTTGATATACAGCAGGTTGATATTCTATTAGTGTCCTCAGTATTAGTGACCCTATCAGCAGGCTCGCATGCAAGCATAAGGCAATTTCTACAATCAAACATGCAGAACTAAACACACAGTCACAATCTGATAAATGGGGCGACATTAAAAATGCTATTTTCTTGGATACTGTAAATGTTCAATAGAAGCCCTTTTCTCAAAACAAATAGCAAACTTTATGTAATCTATAACATTGTACCAATATAACAAATATATAATTGAATCTGTGTTTATCTATCTGAGTGTAACGTGCAGTGATGTGTGACACACTGCCATTAGGGATTCGGTCCCCTGACAGTGAGATGAGATGAAGTTTAGAGCTCCAAAGCCATACGAGCCTGGCTGCTTTGCATCATGGTTAAAGTGCTTGCTTGCAGTGTGCAGGGTCGCCCATTTGCGCCCAGCTTCTGCCCGGTTACATATTTTGACACATCCTTGTCATACCAGAATAATTGTTAATTGTCAACAGATGGAAAACATAAACACAAACCTGAACCCATTGCCAAATAATATTATTACAAAGTACACTACAGTTCATAAAATGTAAATACAAAGATTTAAATTGCTGATTCAAAAGACAAACATGCAACCACAAGTACAGTATGTTTCTAAAACAGAAACATGCTTGATCATTTACCTCGGGCTTGGTGGATGTCCTTTGATCTCCTTGTCAACCCACTGACCACTTGCTAATGCCATTTCCGTGAAAGAAAAAGTGCTTTCTTTTGAGTGCACTGCAATAAACTAAGCAACTGCACTCTGTGATCTGTTTGCTTTGCACTTCTGTTCTACTAGCGCACATGTTGCTAGGATACATTGATACACAGACACCTTTCCCACGGCCAATAAAATGCCATTTCCGGGTTCAGGAGATAATGAGGGTGGTACATACTCTGACCCTGACCAGATCACTGGCCACATAAGAGCTAATACATACTGTAAGTCTGTACTTCAGTACAATACACACCACATTCAAGTGTGGACTGAACACATGTGCTCATCCACTTCTTATATGTTGCATGTGTTATGCCTTAACAAAAATGTATGCATGTAGAAGCAAGAACAGGTTGTAAAAAAAAATAAACAAAAAAAAAAAAACCACAATGTTGACAACACCACACAGTTTAATGTTAAATATCTTTGTCATTGCTTAGATCATATCACATTCCCCCACCTTCGGGGCAATTTTTGTGTTGAACAATTTGACAAACTGTCCGAAAGGCTCAATAAAGAATATAATTTGATATATAGTGCCCTGTTCACAAAACTTTAAGCAACTGTTTTAAGCAATGTTTATAATAACTGTTATTTGACAAGTGTTGATAAACAGTATGTTAGATTAAGAATAAATGTATAACCTTATCTAAAAATGGTTTGGCAATCCGAATTGTGATAAAACTACTACTCAGACCTCCAATAAAGCATTGCAATTAGAAAACAAAAAACTTATTCTTTGTTAACATGCCAGTAAGCCATGGAATTTCAGGCATCTTGTTTGACCTCATTGGGAAACCTGACCACTAACAGTTCTGAATTATTTTTAGCTTGGTGCGTTCCAGTGTCAGCCACAGAGTGCTCTGCCTGACCCTGCTCCATGGAAGCTCTGAATGGGTTATTCTGTAGTCGCCATCTGTGGTGCATTGAGCTGAACCCTCTGGGTCTATGGACTGGGTGAGGACTTGTCACAGCAAACAGATTACTTCTCCTCAGGCCTCAGGCAGTAATGACCAAGGTGAATTTTCTTTTGAAATGCTGTTCGGACTTGCAGGTAGCAATCATTGTTTTTTGTAATAGTAGGATAGAAAGAAAGAAACCACAGTTTCCAGGAGTAACGTTGAACAGATATTATGGCTGACGTTAAGGTGTTCTCCCTCCACTTACTCCTTATTGTTTAATTTAATTAAAAGATTAACGACCCTACTGTACTACTATTTCTTCAATGATTACAAAGGAATGCCTGCTTGGCTTTATGCTGTTTGATGTTTTAACGTCACTCACTACCCGAGTGACGCTTTTTCCGGCTGTGTCAAAGGCGGCGGCAGGAAGAGAGTGCACTGTACGTTCAGCTGAGAAAAGAGAGAGAGAGGAATCCATAATAACGCAGAGTATTGTGGCTCTATTCACTCTGCTGTTACACTACAAAGTCTAAACAGCAAACAATAATAAGACAACCTGGAAGAAGCGGATATACCACCGATATCGACGCAACATGGATTTTATGTAATTCCGGAAAGATGTGATGAAATGAATCAAGAGAAAAAGAAGAAACAGACCGACCGCATCATGTTGTTGGTCAAAAAGATAATCATGAAAGATGGGAGCACGGTAAGTGCTTGTTGATAGATCAAAACTTGTAAAGCTGACTAGTATTTTGTATTTTTTGTTTCTGAAAAAGAACACCCCGTGCACTGTAGCACCAGTCTGGGGGGCAAAGCAAGTCTAAGTTTCGATTTTACTCCTCACTTTAAGTTTCGAGTTATTGAAACGGTGTTTCTGCCTGGCTGCCAAAAAAAGGTAGGTCAGACTAATGCCGACACATACACTTGCAGATAACTGTATTAGTCAATTATTTTTGTCTTTTGAAATTTAGATAACTGTATTAGTCTATTATTTTTGTCTTTTGAAATTTTATATTTGCAATAATGTGGTATATTATTGTACCACAACATTTTGTCAAGTTGTATTTTTTAACGGACGTGTTTTGTTTGTATTATCACTATTTTTTGCATACTAGGGCATTTAGTATTGTTGTTGTTGTTGTTGTTGTTGTTAATGTTATGTACCGTTTTTTGCAAATTGCATTTTTTTTTATTTATCACTATGGTAAATAGTTAGAAAAAGACTCCATACTCCGTTAACATGTCGGTGTTATTCCAACTGCCGTAGGCTACACTATCTGCAAATGAATGGAATGCCGATGACGAATATTATCTTGACAGTCTTCAGTTTGTTTCTGTGTTGACTCGTTACACGTAACACGATAGTAGTAGCAGGAAGTTGTTGTTGTTGTTGTTATTATTATTGTTATTGTTATTGTTATTATTTTATATAAAGATTTCAAGGAAATTATGTAAGTAGGAACGTATAGTGTTGGATTAGGTTACATACAGTATGTGAATGTTCACAGTATGCAGTGAACACCATAACCACGTTCTGAAATCCCAGTCATAAAAACTTCTTCTAGATAACATCTAAAGAGAATGCTTGCCATAGACAATTTCCTCTTGTGTTTATTGTATGAAAAAGAACACCATATTTAAACTGCTGCTATGGAAACCAAAATTGTTCATGTATGCCTAACTTACACTAACTTTATACCAAAAATGCAGCATGTTTGGCAAACGTGGGAACTAAAGCTAGGTTTTTGTTTAGTTTTCTACAAGTACCTAAGCCGTGGAATACAACCATGCTT